>NC_056726.1:24717688-24842688 GCF_019279795.1 Protopterus annectens | reverse complement strand
TGAAGAGGGCCAAAGAGGCTCTCTGCTTGACATGTATGGGCAGTCTATTCCAGAGTTTTGTGAGTCTCTGGGTTAAGAACCTATCCTTCCAGCATGTTTTGTTCATTGTGATGACAAAGTTTTAGATCTCTGGACCATGTGGCTCTGAGGGATTGAGATTTCTTTAAGTGTAGCATGCTCAACAGCTCTGGGTTTGACATGGCCTTGTATGTTAAGCAGAGATTGCCTCTGAGTAGACGATATGCCACAGAGTATAGCTGGAGTTTTTTTAGATGGTCAGCATAGGGCATCTGCTTTAGGCCTGTGATTCTTTTAGTGAGGTATTTCTGTGGCCTTTCCAGTTGTTGCAGATGGCTTGAGAGGTACATATCACACGTGGTGTTGTATTCTATAATGGGTCTAATGAGGGATGAGTACAGTGGGACAATGACCTCCTTTTTTCTGGATGAAAAGCTCTTAGTGATGAAGTGTGCCACATAGAAGGGTTTCCTGACTGTTGTGGTGATGTGGTTATCGAAGGTGAGACCACTGTCCACCTGTGTCCCTAAGTCTCTTATCACACTTTTGGTGTTTAGTGTACTGCCACCTACGTGGTAATTCATGGATGCATGTTTTTTCCCAAAAGGGATAACTATACATTTCTTGGTATTGAGCTTCAGCCCATGGCTCTGGAACCAAGAATCTGTTTCTGTAATGCCCTTTTGTAGAATATCCACATCATTCAGGGATTCAATAATGGCTCCCACTTTGCAGTCATCTGCAAGCTTTGTTAGCCAGAGTACCTTAGTGTTGGCCTGTACTTCAAAGAAGTAGATGCCAAACAAGAGTGATCCCAGGACTGAACCCTGAGGTACTCTATTTGTCACTTGTCTGGAGCTGGATTTGGAGTCAGTCAGTAAGCCAGTAGGCAACCCATCGCGTGACGTAGGGATTAATGCCCAGCTTAGTAAGTTTAGCTATGATTCCAGAGTGCAGGATAGTGGTGAAGGCTTTGGTGAGATCCAGATAGATGTGTGGACTGCCTTACCCTCATCCACAGCTCTGGAGACTGATTTGAAGAAGTCAATTAGGTTCAGGAGACAAGATCGGCCCTTCATGTACCCAAACTGGGTGGGGTCCAGTGTGTGAAGGTTGCCAATGTCTTTGTTTATAAGTTCCATGATAATACGTTCCATGGCTTTGCAGATCAGACTCTTCAGACTGATGGGGCAGTAGTTCCCAGGATCCAAGGTGGATCCCCCTTGTGGAGTGTGATAACTGTAGCTGTGCGTCACTCAGTGGGCACAAAGCCTTAGGTGAGGCTATGATTAACCATGAGACTTAGGTGAGGTGCCAGGTCATTTTGTAGTTCATGTAGTACACAGCACAGGATGTTGTCTGGTCCCATGGATGCTGTATTCTTAGCTTTGGAGAGTGCAGTTTTTACCTGTGTGGCCATTATTACCAGAATTTGGCAATCTTTCGGTATTGAGATGGGCCCTTTAGGGGGTGAGATGGGGGGTGAAGTTGGCACTGAATCGATCTGCCAGGATATTGGCAATATCCTTGGGATCAGTATATTTAATGCCATTCTGTTGTAGCTCAGAGCAGATCTGATCATTGCCATTTAGATTCTTGACATAGCTATAGAATGCCTTGTGGTTGTCTTTGGAATCTTTGGCAAGTTTATTTTTGTAACTAGCTTTAGAGGATTTTACGTAGGATCTCAGCTTCTTACTGAGGCTAGTAAGGGATTTTTTTGTATCCTGGGATTTTCCTCTTTTCCACAACAGTTTCTTCCTTTTGTTGTAAAGTTTGTTTATGGCAGGGGACCACCAGATTGGCTTCCTTATTTTGGAGGAGAGCATCTTGTTTCTATTTGAGATGGCACGATTCAGAAACGAGTGGACGTGCTTGTACAGTGCCTTAGTGTAGGATTCAGCAGTCAAACTTTCAGTTCCCGTCTGCATGGGTGTCATGAAGTTTGTCATTTCTGACTTGAGTAGCATGAACTTGGCTTTGGAGACATTTTTTTTACAGAGGTTTCCTTACTGAGGGGTGGGGGAGGGATGTGGATGTCAAGGTTGATTAGCTTATAGTGAGACCTGACCAATGAGGGGGTGACCATAGGTGTGGAGCATAAATTTCCCATTTTGGTAATGACCAGGTCTAGGATATTGGAGCCCCTGGTGGGACTATGGATTAGTTGATCCAGGGCATTGGAATTTATGAATTCCAAGAACTGTTGGGCAAAGGTGTTGGTACATGAGTAGTTTTCCCAGTTAATGGCAGGGTAGTTGAAATCACCCAGTATTAGGGTGTTTGGTTGTATCTTAATATTTTCCAGTATGTTTAGAAAGGTGTAGTGAGAATTTTGGGGCATGGTGGGGGATCTGTAGCAAGCTACAATTTGGATTGCAATCTTACCTAGTGTTAGTTGCACCTGGAGAATTTCAGATGCATTGTGTTGGGCAGCTAGCCTGGTGGTATGAATATCCTTGGTGAATATGGACACTCCTCCATCTTTAGTGTTTTGGTCCTGGTTTGGTGGCAGAAAAGTGTGGTAAGAGTTGTAGTTTGGTATTGCAGGGGTTCTTTCTGGAACCTTGAACCAGGTCTCAGTTACCTCACAGATATCAGTATTTTCCATTTTTAGGAATGCCTCGAGAGTGCACTTTGAGGTTTATACTTGTAGCATTGAGAAGCATTACCTTCAGATTTTGCATGCTTGTACCTGTTATGGTGGTGGTTTTGTCCTTTAAACTTTGCCTAAAAAAAGACACTATAGAGGTGGCAAGAGCCTTAGCCAGTAACCTGAGTCCCAGGGGCAACAGGTGCAGACTATCTCTGGCAAAGCATCATTGTCTGCTGATCATGTCATCCCAGGCAGACAGATACTGGATCCCTTTTGAATGACACCAGAAGGTTAGCCAATTGTTGAAGTCATTAATTTTTTTCTTATACTGTGGTATCATTCTGGGCGAAGGCAGGATGCTACTCAGGGCTAGGGTCATACCTGCCTTGGCCACATGATCCGAGAGCTCTTCCATGTCTCTTTTCATGTAGTCCAGGGAGGTACGTCTCAAGTCATTTACTCCAACATGGACAATGACAGAGTCATATTTGTACTTGTTGTGGAGTGACTTGAGTGCATGCATTATGTGGCGGATCCTGGCACCTGACATGCAGCTGACTGTAATTTTCTCCTTGTTCCCCTACTGTTGAATGACAGTGCTGCACGATATGTGTGAGAAAACATCACACATATCTATACACACACACACACACACATATATATATATATATATATATATATATATATATATATATATATAGATATAGATATATATACAGTAGTAAGCGGGTGCAAAATGGACAGGTATGTCTGGTGTGAAATCCATGTTGGGAATACATTGCCCTTGTTTGTGAAGTTGAGATTGGTAAGTTGGGGAAGGATAGTAGGTATATTTTGGGAGGTAGGTTGGGTTTGAAGACAGACAAGAAAGCATACAGGAGCGGTATATGACACATGTGGTGGGTAAACACCTTGGATGGGGAGTGTTGTTTGGAATGTGGAAGCCCATGAGCCCCCAAATGGAAACAATGGGACCAAGGTCCCCACCCATGGGCAGTCACAACTGCACCTTCACAACCCTGAATGTGCCTGGGCTGGGAGCTGAGCAGAAGGAGCATGTGGACCCTGTAATTGTGTACCGAGGGCCTCAAGGTGGTGTAGCACATCCCCGAAGTCTCTGTGGTGCTCCCTATGCACCAGAACCTGGACCTGACTTCAGGTGACAGGATCCTCTGTGTGTATGTGTGTGTGTGTGTGTATGTGTGTGTGTGTGTGTGTGTGTGTGTGTGTGTGTGTGTGTGTGTGTGTGTGTGTGTGTGTGTGTGTGTGTGTGTGTGTGTGCTCCCAGGGGGGAACAAGCACCATCCCCTGAGGTGGTTCCACCTGAAGGTACTGCAGGACCAGCAAATGGTGAGGTCCCGGGGTGGGTCCCAGATGTGCTGTGGCCTAGTAACATGGCCAGATGAGGTGGGAGAGGTGGTTCTGCTAGGAACTGTCTTCCCAAACATGCTATTTTGTCACAGTTATAGAGCATATGTGGGTAGTAATAGTCCACACATTTCAGGACTATGTGTAATAGCATGCATAGATATCCCCATTAACACAAAACACCAGATTTGGAGCAGTTACATAGCAAACAGAACACATGTGTATATATATATATATATATATATATATATATATATATATATATATATATATAGTGCGCCATATTGGCCTTCACAATGGCATGCAGGTGACATTGTTCACAACAGGCCACCAATGATAGTGTTTCAACATGGGACATGACTAGAAACACATTGCACAATTTGTTGTAAAATACGATATATGTCCCAACAGTAAGTTTGCTGTAAACATACTCGTTGAGTTGTGTGTTCAGATTATTGTTGCAGATATGGTGGGGGGGAGCAGAGATTTGAATTAACAACTATTATATCTTTGCAGTATGAGGTCCTCAGACCTTTTTTCCTCTTTATGTCTTTCAGGCACCATGTCAAGGGAGCACTTTCCGGTCTATTCCCCCCAGGAGAATAAGGATATTATACATCACCTGGTGCAGCACTACCACACCCTGTTTGGCCATACAGCCCATGATCAGCAGGAGAGGACTGCCCTGTGGAACGAGCTTGTCCACAGGGAAAACAATGCCAGCCTGCATAACCGCAGTTATGAGCAGGTCCAACATCTTTGCACTGACCTATTCCACCATGCCCATCAGTGTGCTGTTGCAGTTAGGAGGGACCAGCTAGCCATGGGAGGGTCATGCCATCCAGCCCCCTCGACACATGCTGAGGAGCTTCTCACCAGCCTAGGGGCATCTGCCCGCCCACAAACACAAACCTTGTGGATAGCATTGTGGAGGTGAGTGCTATCCACAGAATGGATGAGGAGCGTGCAGGTAAGGCCCCAGGGCACATCAGTAGTCCACTGTTGCTTATCTATCTGCATCTGTAGAGTTTAATCATGCATATGTGAGATAAAATATATATGGTCTGTTGCTGCATTGTAGTAATAAATAGATATGCATAATCTGTAGTACTATGGGATTGTACTGTCGATGTACTGTAATGCTGCTCCCACCCTGTACCAATGCCACAGGTGTGGCTACTGACATCACATCTCTCACACAGCTATGTAGGTCCCTCTGGTATACCTCTGGGGCAGCAGCCTGTAGCTGGTGAGTATGGGATTATTTGTTCAGGTTTGCCAATACACTAGCCATGTTATGGCCATGGTATTTGCCATGTATACATTTAACACACCTACCCATAATGCATGCTGAAAATGTTCACTTATTGTTGCTGTTAACTGCACTGCATCACAGTGGTCACCATGGTGGCATATCTGAAGGGTATGTAAGAGTCCTGCAATATAACTAACAACCTGTCATTGCAAGATGTGTGCACAGAGATGAACATAATGGTGGTGGCCTACAGTAGGAACATGTCTGAAACATCACCCTTATACAGTGCTACAACAGTGTATATACCACTATTACAATGGCAACTGTTACAGATCTACACAACAGCATATCATAATACTGCATTCCACAACCCTCACAACATGTAATGTGGTCCTAACATGAGCAATGAATGTGTAATATGGAATCCTATGTTAGGATAGCAAATATGGAGAATACATACCTTAACAAACACTGGAAGCATATGTGTGCATCCACTCCAAATAACATATTGTGGAAGCAGCTTTTGAGGTACTGATAGCATTCACTCTTCATGAGTATGCACCTTCCAGCAAGTACAGGTCCTCAATATCACACCAAGAAATGGACTGCTGTCCAAGATGTTTGTTCATCAAATGTACTCACTCACCTGCAACAGAGACAGCCGTGGCTTGCACACATCTTGCAAGCCATGGAATGAATCCCATTCCCAACAGGTAGCACACAGGAGTGGGACTTGTAGCCTTAACTCACCATTGCATATACCATGGCAAATATTGCAGACAGTCATGTATGTGACAAGGATGTATGGGACAACATTAGTGTAGACAATAAACAGATGGCCATCCAAGACAGATGATGACATGTTGCAAACTGGTCATGCAGGCTGCCTAGTAACATGCTGCAACACTGAGGGAGTTGCAGGAATGTCTAGCAAGTACTGGCTGTGCAGTACCTGTGTCAACAATTGCCTGGACTCTGCATAAGTGTGGCCCATGGGTTAGGGTAATCAGATGGGACAGTTGTTCCAAAGGAAACATCAGCCAGTGCTCTCTACAGGTAGCATATGCATAACATCAAAAGTCTTCCAAAGGCATGTGTTGCAAAGTGTAATGGTGTACCAAGACCAAGTTGGAAACCTACAGACAGTATTAATTAAGATACATGTGCTGCACAAGCAACTCCTCACCCCACCTCAGGCCCACCATCCCCATCTGTACCTTGCTGGTGCCAGTGTACACCTGTATGTTTGCCATTCATTAGCAGGGACTAGGCCGGTACACATAGTGTTCTGCATTTGGAGCACTGCAAAATGACACTCATGTGTAGCCCATAGTTGTTAAGCATATGCAAAAAGGCTGAGGATGGGGAGGGGTGTCATCCTGGAACACAACAGTGAATTGAAGCAGACATCCAAAGATCACTAAGAATGGTTGTATCTGCACATAGTCAAGGTCATGAATTGTAGCAGACATAACCCTGACTCCACAACAATAATGAAGGCACTGTGTGACCTCCAAGGGCTGTGCACATGAGTTGACCTTGCAATCTTGCAGAGTTGGGGGACATTTGTAGGGCAGAGTGACCAAATACTGCCAAATGCAGATGGTCCATGCTAGTATACCCCTTCCAGGAATAGTGACTGCTGTAGTACACTTAACAGTTGGTGCAACAAACTATCATGTTAAGAGTATGCACACTTATGCACCCACAAATTGTATGCATCTCAATCAGCATCTGCACAACTAACACAATTGTTTGATACTGCATTTGATTGCACAGGTCATATGTCACATATCAGGTTTGTGTAATGCTAACAAATGCAGTATTGTGGCCCCATGGTATATCAGATAAGAGGGTACTATGTCAATAAGGGTGTGTACACTCCTCATAGCCACAGTAAGGTTTGAAGGTTGTCAGTGTAATTGTATTTTATTGGCCATACATTCACCGCTGATGACGAGATCTACAAATCAGACATTAGGCATTCACTAATGACATCTGTCCACATATCATCCCAGGTATGTGTCAGACAAACACATAGGAGCTGTGAGCAGCAGAGAAAACATAACTGACACACATATACACATTCAGCAATGGCATGTACACCTGTGAGGTATGGTGCACAGTACATGTCAGGCTGCTGAACAAGTGCACAGCAATACTGTGCACATGGGTACAGTGTGGTCCAGGGGAACAGGCATTACCTACTAACACAACCCATGCATCACAGAGATGTATAATGTTGGTAACAGGAATTGACTATAACTGCAGTGCATGTTGTTGAGTGCCATATGTCATGCATGTTGACAGATGGGTAATGAGAGGTATGTGTGTAATATCTTTGTGCAACCTCACCTGTAATTTTGTGTGTGTGTGTGTGTGTGTGTGTGTGTGTGTGTGTGTGTGTGTGTGTGTGTGTGTGTGTGTGTGTGTGTGTACAGTTAAGCAATGACCTACAGGTCTTAAAGTGAGTTACTTGTTTTCCCCTCATAGGTGGCGAGGTAGGTTAGCATCCTTCCTGCAGGCAAACTGATGTTAGTGTCCATACAGACACTGACAATGATGATAGGTGTGTTGAGGCACAGGCAGGGATGTCAGGGCCTGAAGCTGTGCCATCATTTGACATCACACTGTTATCCACCTCATCCCCGCACACAGTCACATTGCCTATACATACCCCATCACTAGTGGCCATAGATGAGGGACAATTGGCAGGTGGTGGCATGGGACAGGACATTGTGGTGTCTTTGACGTGTGTCTGGACACAGCAGCCATAGCCGGATGCCCTGCGAGGTACCATGCAGGCAGATGTACAGGGGTAGTCGTAGGAGGGCTGCTGGTCATCATGTTCCTGGCAGAAGTGCCCGATCTGGTGTCACCAGACACATGTTTCAGGCCATCTAGGAGGCGCAGGCACATATGGAACAGTATGGAAGGGTCTGAGGCTGCAGAAGGCTACTCATTCTGCTGTTATTGACAACATCCGTGATCTTACAGGGGCCCACCGTTATTTTACAGAGGTCCTGGATAGATGGTTGGGTGAGATGTTGGGAATCCTCAACTGTGTAATGTCTGTGCTTGAGCATATGGTGGGAGTAGTGTGACAGCCACGTGGACATAGGCCAGCAACACCAACAGCTGGAGGTCAATGTGGACATGCAAGAAGTCAAAGCCGCTCCCGTAGTGGCAGTACCAGCCCCAGCACTGCAGGCGGGCACTGTTCACACCACAACACAGCAGGACATGAGCATGTGGCCTTGGTCAGTCCCAAGACGAACCCAGATCCAGCAGACATATGTCATCATCAGGGGAGAGTACCATATCATGGCTTGTACCTGGAGGTGCCTGTGGAACCCCTGGCAGGCAAAGTTCTCGCGTACATGGCCAGAGACTGTGAACAGCACACCCTGCCATGTACAGTCTGCAGCTGTCCAAGAAACCCCTGTATAGGGCAGCCACATGGCAGAACTGTGTGCATGCATACACCCACACATCACCAACACATCTAGGGCAACCCCATACCTACACACACCACATCACAACAGCCCAATTAATAATGAAAGCCCATAACACACACAGATGATGACAAATGAATGGCTCAGCCTAGGTCTCTGGCAAACCAACAACACACCCTGTGCATATGATGATACCTGTGCCACATCCCTGTCATCCATAGCATTGATGCACAGACAGGGTAATATGCTTCTGATACACAGGGTGACTGTACTACGGTGTACCAATGTAATGCTGTGTAACATGTTTTCAGCACTAAAGTTTAATGCTTACAAGTCAGGATGTGCAGCTGCCAGCCATGATGCATTATAGCTGTTATTAATACTGAGTGACTGTGGTCTCCATAATAGGTTTCATAGGTTCATAGGTTTATACTAGGCTATCTGCCCGAGGGCATTTACAAGCCTAGCCCATAGTTTTGTGGCTTATGCCACCCCTTTAGTATGGGGAACTATACCCATTATTTTGCTGTGCCTCTGTCGAGCAGTGACACTGAGGTAATCCCTGGGGTATATCTGCGATCTCCCATCCATTGGTCAAGATTTCTCTTGAACAAGGCCAGCGAGGTGCTCTGCCTCACATATACGGGATTTTGTTCCACAGCATAGGAGTCTTTGGGTGATGAATCTATCCCTCCAGCACGTCCTATTAATAGCCGTGTCGAGGTTTAAGTCCCCGCCCTTGTGGCTCTGGCGGATCTAGATTTATTGAGGTGAAGCATATTCATCAAGTCTGGGTTTGACATGGCCTTGTATGTCAGGCACAGGTCACCTCTGAGCAAGCGGTGGCGACTGAATAGAGCTGAAGTTCTTTCAGTTGGGCAGCATAGGACAGATTTTGAGACCCTTTACCTTTTGGTGAGGAACTTTGTGGCCTCTCCAGCTGCTGCAAGTGTCGGGTCAGATACATTCGAATGGGGCATTGTACTCAATCATTGATCTGATGAGTGATGAGTACAGGAACTATGACCTCCCTTGATCTAGATGTGAATCCCTTCATGATAAGGTGGGCAATGTAGAAGGTCTTCCTAACTACTTTAGCTACATGGGTGTCGAATGACAGGCTACTGTCAACCTGGGTCCCCAGGTCCCTAATAACTTCTTCTGTGCTCAGTGGATTGCCACCTATATGGTAGCTAGGGGTAACCTTGTTTTTCGAAGGGTATGACTATGCATTTTTGCCATTTAACTTTAGGCCATGGCTCTGGCACCAGTTATCCGTTTCTGTGAGACCTTTCTGAAGGATATCTGTGTCAGATGTGTTTTCGACAACGGCGCCCAATTTGCAGTCATCTGCAAACTCTGTCAGCCATAACCCTCCTGTGTTTGCTTGTACTTCAGAGAAGTAGATGCCAAACAAGAGTGGGCCCAGGACTGAGCCCTGTGGGACACCACTTGTGACAGGCTTAGAGTCTGACATGGCGCCAGCAACTCTGACCCTGTGGGTTCTGTCACTCAGCCAGTTTGCAACCCATCTTGTGATGTATGGGTTAACATTTAAGCTGATGAGTTTTTCAATGATACCCAAGTGGGGTATTGTATCGAAAGCTTTCGCCAGATCGAGGTATGCTGTATGGACTGCCTTTCCCTCATCAATGGCTTTGGTGACTGTTTCGAAAAAGTCAACCAAGTTTAAAAGGCATGATCTGCCTGTGTTGTAGGTGTCCATGTGTCAGCAGGATGTTGGTCTGCTGTTGTTTCCTACAAGGGGTATGGCACTGTGGTGACACCTTGACTGTGCCATATCCTGGGTACAGCTGAACACGTCACAGGTCTGCATAACAGTTACTGCATGTGCCACATGCCTGATAGGTCTGAGGGGTGTATACAGGTGAGTGCATGGTGGCTGATGTCAGCAGCCCTTCTACAATGGACGGTGGTAAGTGTATTGGGTGGTACACACCACATGTTTGTGTATAACACACACCCACAGAGACTTTGGTGTTGATGCAATACACAGAGAATAACATGGATGTATGTACTTTTGGAAGGAACCCATTTTAGCCTATGTAATTCCACCAAGACAGAATAGGCACAAAAACACATTGGGAAATAATCAGTCTGCTAGTTTAATGTCATTGATGATGGTACTGGCAGGGTATATGTCCCCTTCCCCTATGTAGTGAAATCCTCAACTTGGTAAACATAGGTGTACTGGTGTGGGTGGCACAGCTATACCCTTTGGAGGGTGTGAGATGGTGTAGAACAGCAGATAGTGTGATTGACAACTACCTAACCTGTTAACATGAACTGTACAGTATTACAGCCAACTAAGCAGGGGGATACACTCAACAATAACCACAATGATGGTGGCTATGTCCTCAAGATCCACACCTCGCTATATATACCAACCCCAGTATTGCTGTACAGCTATACAGTGGGGAAGGGGGCATTTACACATCTACTACTAGTTGTGATGGAATGAATTTCCACAGGATGATACCTGTGAAATGTTAGCATTTGCCAGTCAGTTCTCAGACAGATGACCTCCTGGGACATGCATATTCTGCAAACTGAAGTAGATCCCTTCACATACACACACACTCTTACTTGGCAACACTGGGACTAGAACCCCGACCTAGGTACGTAGTGTTGCTAATTGGGTGGCCTTAATTGCACACACCACACAGCTTTTAGGATGAGGTGTGTTGCAGGTTATATGTTAAGAGAAGAACATCACCAGGCCTTGTACAGTATGGTAATGGGGGATGTACTGGTTGTTTATGAACAATACCCAGTGTAACATACTGTCATATAGACATTGACAAACACATAATAGTCATATACACATCTGAGAGACCTGGGTTTATCAGTGTTAACTACTTTGTCAGTGTGTCTATTCTGTTACAGATACGTTGCACACAGCACATGCATCACTGGGCTGGATAGTGTAATCAGTTACCTGTATGGTTGATGGTGACAGTGGTCCCCATACAGTGGACCTTGGGACATGTACTGGGGGTAACATGGCATAAAGACAGTATATCCAGCACCCACACCCCACATTGGATATTGTACTCACTGAAACCCATGATAATACTCTGACATACCCACCATCACACATTGACCTGGACTGCAATACAACCCGTTCTCTATCTCAAGAGTGCTACTACAGGGATATGCATCTATTGCACATGACACAGGGATAGTAGGGCGATGCATTGTCATGGCTCTCCTACAGTCAGCAGCATCACTATACCTTATACTGTGTGGCAAGGTGTAGTGTATTAGGAGAATGTGGCTTCAGAATGCTGTATCCTACAAATATACACCGTTGCACACATACACACACTTGCCAGAACTCAGTGGGTAACATATGCCTATCTACCCATTTATACAACAGTGTTGTGCTGGTACTGCAAGCTCCAGGAAGCCCATAGGGTGACGAGTATAACAAGGTGCATGCAATGTCCATTACAGCAGCAGACATATCTAACTATGGCAATGGGGGGGGTGCAGTGGGTGTGAAGGGCCTCAGGGTATTACCAACTACAGGTCTACAAACACACATAGACTGTTATTCTCAGTAATGAACACTGACACATTTGTAAGTACTGCGGTCCATAGGTGCAGATGTTCATAGGTGTGTACCAGGATATTGTCCATGGAGAGGTGGGAATAGTAGTGGATGTGTGTACAGTGGTATCATGCCACCTGCCATTTGCCAGCAGGCCATCTATCAACTGATACCATGGAAGTGATCCTCAGGGTGAGAGTTAAATGGAACATTCAGTCATCTGGTTACCTCTTGCAGAGGGCCAGTGAGGTGCTCCAGTTGACATGTATGCAACATGTATTACATAACATGGTCATTGTCTGTCTTGGAAACCTGTACCCAAGCATGTTCTGTTGACTATGGTAGTGTAGCTGAGGTATCCATGGCATGTGGTGCGGACATGGTGGGGATTCTTAGCTGTAGCATTCATAACACAGCTGTGCAGACATGTCAGTGAACTTCAAGCATAGATTGCCTATAAGCAGCCAAGATGGATACCTGACATCTTCACATCTGTACAAAGGGCCGACAGATATCAGCTAGCCAACTGGTTATGCATTAGGATGACTGTGTTGACAGATAGATGTCTGACACTGATAGGTATGCCATTACATGACAGCAGCCCTCAATGACATGTCCTATATACACAGTAGTTTACAGTTAATATCCACATGTCAGATCAATATCCAGTAGGAAATATTTAATGACACATAGGTCACACACCAAGAACACGACAGTGAGGACTCAGAGTCCATGTTTGCATGCAGGGGTGTTTGGTTCCAGTACTACAATCTGTAATCTACTCTTACTAGGGAAAGCACAGTGAACAGTAGTAACGTAATGATATCCTACATGCCAATGTGACTGCATATAATCTGGGATACTACCCATGTATGTAACACATTCAAATGGAAAAGTGTGTTGTACAAGCCATATATACTCAGGTGTCCCAGACAGTAGACTCACACCCCTTGCTACTGTAATGACTGCACATAGACGCATGTTATGTACATGGAATTAAATACACTTAATAAAAATGTCATTACCCTGCTATTTTATCAACTGGAATGTGATCAAGCTGCTCATAACTGTCTTAACCACTCTGTATCCAACAGCCCTTGTTCTGCCAAGCAACAAAATAACCAGCCCTTGCAGGTACTGAACGCAGGATGCCGTAACTATAGTCACAGCACTTAACCACTAAGCCATCACAGCTGTAAACAAGACTACTGATTTTTTTCCAATATGTCTGTCAGTACACATACTGAATAGTAGTGAACAACTGCTTTGACTTTTACAATTGTGTAGTACTTGGTAGTGATATTAGTGTTGAATCAAGTATGTTGTTGTATCTAAATATACACATATCAGATAAATATGGTGTGATACATCTGGAAAGGTATATACAGCAGTCATGTTTATACATAACAAGGATATGAATATATATATATATATATATATATATATATATATATATATATATATATATATATATATATATGTAGATATATGTATACATGTGCATACACATATATATTTATATATATATGTATTGATATACATCTGTAAATTACGTTATATATATATATGGACATATATAGATCTAGCTGTATATATATATATATATATATATATATATATTTATATATGTATATATATATATATATATATATATATATATATATATATATATATATATATATATATATATATATATATATATATATATATATATATATATATATATATATATATATATATATATATATATATATATATATATATATATATATATATATATATATATATATATATATATATAGCAAAATGAAAAAAAGGCTTCTACCACAACAAAAAGTTCACTGAGAAATTCTGTTAAAATGTAGGCTTTAATAAAACGAAGAAATAAAAAGCACAAATTGTGCTGTTACCTTTCTCTTTTTCCTCTCTCTGCTTTCTGACCTGGATCTCCCGACATTTTTCTCTGTTAATAAAAAAGGGAATTGCTGTAACAAAGGTGCATGGACAGATCCCTTCTTTGGTATCATGCTCGGAACTATTTCACTTGAAGGCTGAATGCTTCCTGCTGACGCAGTGTCTACATTCACTGCAGTATCATTTTCCGTGTGCGATTTAATGACCTCGAGTATACCGAGTATACCAGAGTCATTGTTAACTATACTACCATTAGTCCTAGTGTTAGGAGTATTGCGAGAAGCTAATTCAGGATGTTGCCTATTAGTGTGTATATTACTATGTACTTCAGCATGTATATTCACACTAGAAACAGTCCTGCGTGTCACAGGTACATTTCCCATGTTGTCAGAGCGTTCTTTTCTATCTGGTGCTCTCTTAACCCTCGGCCACTCAAACAGGCGACCATTGGTAAAATCAAAATAATCTTTCTTCAGTTTGTTAATTTTTATATTTTTCAATTTGTTCTCATATATTTCCAATTTATCTTGCAGGGTTTCTAGACATATATATATATATATATATATATATATATATATATATATATATATATATATATATATATATATATATATATATATATATATATATATATATATATATATATATATATATATATATATATATATATATACAGCTAGATCTATATATGTCCATATATATAACGTAATATACAAGCAGCTATCGGGTAATTGCATAGTTTCCATTTGCTTTTGCTTACATTCAATAAGAGCAGAAACCTCATCTTTATGTGGCTTAAAGTAGTCTGTTAGCAGCTGCATGTATCGGAAGCTTGTCTCTGTGTTAATCTCCTGTCATTTGGCCCGGAGATTGGGGTAGGTGTTCACTTAGCTGGGCATACACCTAATTCTCAATCCCCTCGGTATCACATTATGATGTAGACAAGCTTCCATGTGAAATTGCTGTCCATAACATGCAGTGGAGTCATACCTCAGCACCAATAGTCACAACATCTTAGTGCAAGGGGATGTCATGTAAGTATTGCAGGTATACATGTAGATATTTGCTACTCTAACAGGGGTTGTCTTAACAGAAATGTTGTGTAGGAAGTCACATCTGATATTGACATGTACGCCATTAGTTACTGACAGACATCATAAGATCATCATAGTACAGTACCACACAAATCACAGTAATGATCCTGTGGAATACACCAGAGATATGACCAATAAATGTGGCCAGTCTGACACACTCTGGTCAGTGCAGAGGTATACACAGCACCCCTTAGTGCAAGACGTGTGGACCAAGCTTGACAAAGTGGATGTTTACAGCCATGTAAATGGGGATATCACAAAAATACTGGAATAGATAAGCTCACACAGTTTATGCATTCACACACTCCTGTCTGTCCTGACACATACTAACTTGGAGGAGCAGAGGTTACACGCCCACATACTACCCACTAGCTAGTGACATACATCTGTACAGCATTCCACTGCTTTGTCAGAATTACACAACGGTTATAGTGGCCAGGGAACTGTACATGTGACAAATATCTGGACATAACATCACACTGGGTAAATACACTGAGCTGCTAGGCATGTCACAAAACACTGTGCAAACTACAGGCAGACTGCCACAACACTGGCCTACTTTTCTTATGGGGGAATTCACATCTACCTGCAAATATAGCAGGCTCTACAGGCATGTAACAGCACGGAGTAACAGACAACTGTGGGAAAGTGGATACCCACAACCAATCTGAACACAGCCACAGTCACATATGGTAAGCATCAAATACAATGAAAACAATGATCGGTATCCCAGTATATCAAATTTATTTCTCTCTCTGAAGTCCTGGCATACATACACTGCCTTCTTGGATGTACTCCAAGAAGGCAGTGTATGCTGAGACTTCAGAGAGAGAAATACATTTGATATACTGGGATCCTGGTCTTCGTTTTCATTGTATTTGCTGCAATTTTTATTTGCTTTGTTGCTGTTGATATATATGGTAAGTGGACTTAATATTACAGTATATGGACTGTCTGAACAACACCATCCCCATATGTGCCACTCACACACCAACCCAACATATACTGGTCAATACACAGTGTATTCCGATGCCTGACTGTGGTAAGGGACATGTGTCGGTCTGGTCCTACAAGCATGTATGCCAATAGGGTACCATACACTGCAGCAGCATGCAACACCACATAGAACAGGACCAAGAACAATTACATCTACCACAGTCTGTACACAGGCCAAGGTACATATTCACATTACACACTCTGCCAACAATCACCATATGTACACAGACCTCACTACTGTACACACTACAACAGAATGTCCAGGTTTGTCTTCAAATATAAGGTCTACTATACATAACATGTCTAGCAGTCTGATAGCTCACTGGCTTATCAGGTATGATGTCAGTAAATAATGATGTACTGAACATAGGCACCTCTTCCTGCATGACATATGTACAAAGGTTGACAGAGCTGTGGTTGGAGGCACTAACACAGGGCCAATATTGACACGTTGCTGTGATAAACCCATGCATTTACTGGTGTAACAGAATTTGTTGTGACATATGTCTGCTGAGGGATATGAAGTCAGTAACTCACATGGCTGTCACCATGTACTGACTGCAATCCTCAGGGTATGCTACTGCATTTCTAAAGATAGGAAATGTATGAGTAACACAATGCATGTGAGACTCCAATCACTGGCCAGTCTGCAGATAGCCCTACAGGTGAGAGTTTCCCCAACCACATAACACTGTCATGACAGATATTAAATCATGCAGAACAGCCATATCTACACACACCCTGTTAAACCAACATTACTTCAAATGTAGAAGAGAAATACTTACTTTCTGTCCTCCTATTTCTTGGCCTGTCTGCTCAGTGTATCTTGTAAGAGATATATCCAACTACCCTCTGTGATGCTGTTTGTCAAACACCCACATGAAGTCCTGCTCACAGTGAATGAAAAGGGCCAACATCCACACAAAGTGCTTAGTTATAGGAGTGTGTTTCCATGCAATTGGCTATAGGAATGATACCACAGCTATTCCACATGCAATCAGCTAGTGGGGGACTACAATTCATGAACAGGCCATCAGCTGAACATGAGCATCTCTTATGAAACACAAGCTGTTGCCTAAGCAAAGCAGGTGTACTTTTCCACATCCCACAGAGAGGGAGTGAGAGAGACAGATGGAGACAAAGTAAAAAAGGAAAGGGAGTAGGAGAGTAAGAGCTAAGCATGTTTTTGTATGATCCATGGGTGTAGAGTGGTATCTGGGCATTATGAGGGTTGCCTATATTGTGTACTAATCCATACTGTCACATGGTAATTGCACATGGCTGTACACTTTTATGGCTGAGGATTGCCAACTAGAATATTTACAGTGTTTGGAAAATGTTGGCTTTGTAATGTTGACAATGGGACATGTAACTCTTCAATAAGATGATGTGGCAAAACCCACCACACAATTGGACCCTGTCATTACACAATAACCCCAACAGGGCACTGATAATACACACAAACACACTTATCAGTACTGGGTTTCAAACCCCTACCTGACTATGTATTGCTATTACATTGTTTTACAGTTTTTGCACGCGCCACAGAGCTTACATGTTGGATAACTGTCAAAAGGTAGCTTTGAAGGTGAGTGACATCAGCAACAGTGATATAGGAGGGATAAGGAAGTGTAGTACATGTGCCTGTCCACAAAAGCAGGTGTCAAGGAAGACTGATATATGGCCAAAGGGTATTTCAAGGTGACTGACAGAAGGCATGCTACAGTAGCAATGGGAGGTGTAGTGAGTGTGAATGGCTTCAAAATCATTAATCTGCACACACACACACACACACACACACACACACACACACACACACACACACACACACACACACACACACACACACACACACACACACACACAGACACACACATTTGCCAGTACTGACATGCATAGGTTCATTGCTTCAGAGGTATGTAGTAGTTGATTGTGCCAGAAGGCTGTACAAGGCTAGGCAAAGGATATATCTTGGCATCAGGCCACAAGACAATGGTCTCCAGTGTGGCTCAGGGGTGTAGTCCCTTTATTGGCCCACACAGGTGGGTATTGTATTCACCTTCCACTCATCTGGGTTATTATTGTGGGTGGCCAGTGCTGTGCAATGCTTGCCATGTATGTGTTCTATATTCCATAACATGGACAGTGTCTGGGTTGTGCACATGTCCCACATGTATGTTCTGTGACATGTGGAAGTGTACCTGGGGTCTCTGGGGCATGTTGTGTGGACAGATTGTTATCATCTGATATGGCATTCCTGACCTCATGTGGTGAGAACTGGCTATGGAACTGAGGTTGTGCCTGCACCTACATTGACAGCATGATACAGGTATTCAGTGGAGTTAGTGGCATCTGCCATACAGGCCATGTATATAAGGCATGGTATTCCCTTTGTGGGTTACATCTGCAGGCTCTACAGTTGTTGCAGGCGTCCAGTGGGGAACATTGCAAAGGACCACTGCAAGCAATTATTTGCCTATTGTAGGATGGAACAGGATGCCATGTCCTTTTACTTGCTGGATAACACACAATCAGGAGATGTTACACATCACAGTACATTCTGATATCAGTGGCAGTGTTGTGGTGAACAGGCAAGTAGTCCACTGCAATCATACCGTGGTTACTATCTGTGGGCAATATGCAGGGAACTTCCAATATAGCAGTTGTTGCCAAGCCAAGTGTGTTTGTGTATGAGACATGGGTGGAGAGTGTTCTCTGGGTAATACAAGTGTTGCCTATATTGTTCACCGATCCATAATGTCACATGTAGGGCTATGGATTGTCTACACCAGCCTCTCTGCTGTTTGACATCTGTTGTCCTTGTAAGGTGGACATTGTGACATATAGTACGTCCTCAATATGAGTTTAGTAAAACCCACCCCATGATGAATCCTGTTATTACACAATCACAGCAACATCCACACAGGATACTGATTACAAACACACACACACTTACCAGTACTGAAATTCAAACCTCAACTTAGCTATGTATTGCTATTACAGTATACCGCATTTATCACACATGTCATGGAGCTTATTGTATGGATGTTGTCACAAGATACTTCTAAGGTGAGGAACATCACCAGACCTTGTAAATACTGGCATTGGGTGATGCAGTGGGTGAGAGATTCCAAAAATAATTTCACCCTAATCACACATTTACATTTGCCAGGGGTGAGATTCAAATCTCTATCTAACAACCTTTATGGACCATTACATTACACATTTACCACATGCACCACTGACCTGACATGGCATAGGTTTTGCAACACATACTTGTAAAGTGGGTGATATCTGCAGGACTGCTAAAGTCAGGCTAGGAGATGTGTACAGGCTGTAAATAGGGACAAATACATTGAAGTACACACACAAACACTTGCCACAGAGGGTCTCAAACCTATAGATGTGTAGTTACTGCCATTAGATTGCTACACATTTATGGCATGCACCACGGAACCTCAAAAGCATTACTCTCTACACGCACACACAGTGTTCCACAATTGCCATGTCGGGGATTAGAGCTCCTACCTAACTATGTACATCACACTATAGCATTACAGAGTTATGTTATGCGCCACCAAGCTTATAGGGGTAGTTTTTCTCCAAAGGTGTATGTCAAAGTGAATGACATCAGCAGCCTTGCTAAAGTAGGGCAATGAGAGGTATAGTAACTGAATGGCCTCAAAAGCATTGAAACTACACACACAAAGAGTTTTACAATTGCCATGTCTAAGATTAGAACTTCTGCTTAACTAGCACATCACACTATATCATTACGCAGTTATAGTGTGCACCATGGAGCTTATAGGGTTGGACCTTTTCCAAAGGTGTATGTCAAGGTGAATGACATCAGCAACCTTGCTAAAGTAGGGCAATGGGAGGTGTAGTGACTGTGAATGGCCTCAGAAGCATTGTCCCCTACACACACAGTTTTATACTTGCTAGGCTTGGGATTAGAACTCCTACTTAACTAGTACATTATATTATACCATTACTTAGTTACAGCACGCGCCATGGAGTTTATAGGGCTGCCCCTTCTCCACAGTTGGTTTACAAGGTGAATGACATCAGCAGCCTTGCTAAAGTAGGGCAATGGGAGGTGTAGTGACTGTGAATGGTCTCAAAAGCATTGATCCTTACACAGATAAACACACAGAGTTTCACAATTGTCATGTCTGGGATTAGAACTCATAGCTAACTAGTACATCACACAATAACATTATGCAGTTAGAGCACATACAATGAAGCTTATAAGGCTAGCCCTTCTCCAAAGTTGTTTTTCAAGGTGAATGACATCATCAGCCTTGCTAAAGTAGGGCAATAGGAGATGTAGTGACTGTGAATTGCCTCAAAAGCATTGATCCCCACACACAGAGTTTTACAGTTGCCATGTCGGAGATTAGAACTCCTACCTACCTAATACATCACACTATAGCATTACGCAGTTATAGCATGCGCCACAGAGCTTATAGGGGTAGCCCTTCTAAAAGTTATTTTTCAAGGTGAATGACATCAGCAGCCTTGCTAAAGTAGGGCAATGTGAGGTGTAGTGACTGTGAATGGCCTCAAAAGCCTTGCTACTACACACACAAACAAAGAGTTTTACAGTTGCCATGTCTGATATTAGAACTCCTACTTAACTAGCACATCACACTATATCATTACACAGTTATAGCACACACCATGAAGCTTATAGGGTTAGACCTTCTCCAAAGGTGTATGTCAAGGTGAATGACATCAGCAGCCTTGCTAAAGTAGGGCAATGGGAGGTGTAGTGACTGTGAATGGCCTCAAAAGCAACGATCTATACACACACAGAGTTTCACACTTGCCAGATTTGGGATTAGAACTCCTACCTAAGTAGTACATCACAATAAAGCATTATACAGTTATAGCATGTGCTACAGAGCTTATAGAACTAGCCTTTCTCCAAAGTTGTTTTTCAAGGTGAATGACATCAGCAGCCTTGCTAAAGTGGGGCAATGGGAGGTGTAGTGACTGTGAATGGCCTCAAAAGCATTGATCCCTACACACACAAACACAGAGTTTTACAGTTGCCATGTCTGAGATTAGACCTACTTAACTAGTACATAACACTATATCATTATGCAGTTATCACACGCGCCACAGAGCTTATAAGGTTAGCCCTTCTCCAAAGGTGTATTTCAAGGTGAATGACATAAGTAGGCTTGCTAAAGTAGGGCAATGGAAGGTGTAGTGACTGTGAATGGCCTCAAAAGCATTTCTCCCTACACACACACACACACACACACACACACACACACACACACACACACACACACACACACACACACACACACACACACAGTTTCACAGTTGCCATATTTGGGCTTAGAACTCCTACCTAACTAGTGCATCACACTATAGCATTGTGCAGTTATTGCATGCCACAGAGCTTTCATGGGAGGCCTTTGTCCAAAGGGGCATTTCAAGGTGACTGACAGCAGGCTAGATAAAATAGGGCAATGGGGAGGGCAGTGTGCCTGAATGGGCCATAAACCATTCCTCTGGAAGCACACACACAACACTCAGTCACACACAACTTTACATTTGACAGGACTGTGTATACAACTGCTAGATGAATAATGATTTGTACTGTCATGTTACTCAGTTATCACAAGCAACACAGACACTATAGTGCTGAGGGCTCCCAGAAACAAATGTCTACAGTGATAGACATTTGCACATCATGTGATATTGGCCAATTGGATATGTGCTGGGTGAGACAGGCCTCATGATGGGAACCTCTTTGTCAATGTTTGTCTCTCTCTCACTCTTCCCCACATCTATGTTTGTGTATGTTTGACCTATTATAGTCTGTTGTCCTTGGATATATGTGCGTATTCCTTTCCGATGTGTGTGCAAAGCATGACTGGTGTGCAATGTGGAGTGTGTGCACAGACATCTGCGACTGACAGATATGTATAGTCCACTGTTGTTGCCAGACATGGGCTTCATTTCTCTAAGTGTGGGAGCATGCCCAGTATGACCTTCTGTATTGAATGTGTGAATCCATTCCAAGTAGGTTGTACTCCAGTGCAGGCATTTGTGTTCTACAGCTACAGCAAGAAACCTGTTTCTGCAGGATATCTGTAGATAGGTTGACAATATGAGGTCACGATGGGCAAAGGATAGTGGAATACTGTAACTAATTGTGTCTGTTCTGCTTCTGCTACACGGTTTTGGTGTTAGCAGAGATATTCAGACATATGTACTGTTTTACACTGTGATGTATTATGTCATCATCTACTAACAGATATACATATTTGCTCTCAGTAATTTCCTGGGGAATACAAGATGAATGAAGCTGTGTCCAGTATTGTGGTCTGCAGCCTACATATTCTTGCACAATCATGCCATTCTGGAGGGTTAGCTGCAAACACTTGCTGATGGGTCTGTGTAAATGGTCCAGCACCTTGGTACTGTGGTGGCGGAGGATCCCATGCTTGTACATCTATTGACGTGACAGAATGGCCATATCCTGCTGTGGCCATACCTTGCTGCTGTACAGATTCACACAGGTTACCCATAGGCAGGGCTGATATATCTGGTCATTACCCCTTCACATTGTGGTTTACGAACAGGTTTGCAGCCACCCATTCCTATGTTTGCAGGCAGGGATAGTATGGGCACACATCAGAGTTTCAGACTTCACACACTCCATGGCATCCATGCTTCTACCCTCCCCATTATTCTGTCCTCTTCCTAACATTATGCAAGCGATATCTGATAAGTATCCATATAATTGTCACTTCATCCTAGCAGTATTTAGGTGTTGGTCCACTGTTCATGCAGTAGGACATGGTGGACATGCTACTGGGATTTGTTGACATGGCCTTGCATTTGTGTTCTGTGGACTGTGTTATGTCGTTATTTGGGACTCCATGAGATAACATACATTGGCAGCAAAGGTGAGACACAGGCCTTTGACAGAGGACTGCAGGGCATTTGGTAGTGATGCAGGCCATCTGTAGCAGGCCAGTGCATTCTGTCACTCCTACATTCCCAGGCTGCAAGCCACTGTATTCCCCTGGGGTGACAGGGCGGGTGTACAAGGTGTTAATGGCAATAGTTTCTGTCCTTATTAATCCATTGTTAGGGATGCTGGCAGGGTGCTGCTTATAGCTAGGGACACACCTGCATGAGACACCTCTTCAGCATGCTGCATTCTGTGGGTATTCCCATACAGAAGTTGGGGTCATATTGTAGTCATTACCAACAGCAGGGATATGACCTGTGAGGTACCTGTTGCTGATGGTGGGGTGAGCTGAGTACATGTGTGCTATGAAAGCTACTTGCAGCTGACTCACAGATATACACGGAGCATTCCCCTTATGCTGGCTTGTGCAGGGACATCAGCGGTTTCTCAGTACTTTAAAAATGTGCCTTTTGTGGTCTGCCAGTGTTTGGCCAGACTACATCAGTATTTCATACTTCACAGACAACTAATGTGCTGCTAACCTGTGTGCATAATTCCAAAGGAGTGTCCATTTGACAGTAACATTTTATATACTCTGTTTAGGTTACTTCCACCTGTGTACTGTGTGTATGTCTGGGCCACATTCATGCCATGTCCATCTTTCAGATGGTGACAGATATTATATCCGAACAATTAGTATGGATTACTGCTGGATTGGGTCTTGCTGGGATGCATTGTGTTTGGCACTGCAGTTGTGAGAACTTGGCCCTGTCATCAACAGTACTGGCCAGTGGCCACTGGGACACAACCCTCCATGCCTACATGCTGACCACATTCACACAATATACAACACAGAACAACCCAACACACAGAGCCCTGCATATTGTTCACTTGCAACAATCTATCCTGCTAATTTGGGCAGCTCAGGTAATCTGTGCTCCACTGTTATTATACCAACATGTGCATGTTACTACATTTCTACATAGGACTGTGGGAGGGCACACCTGACAACTGTAAACATTTGCTATGACTGTACTGGTATTTCAGGTACTCTGTGGGCATTCATTTCATTCCCTATTTGACCTATCATGCAGACTAGAGGCATATCAGTGTACTACAGTTCTTAGGTTTTATTGACCTACATTTCAGTTTCAGACTTCTTACCCTTCAGAACTAACATCCCACTCCCTGACCTGTTGTAGTCTGTCTGTGTAGGTCTAGAGGGGGGCTGTTCTCATTTGCATCAATTGGAGGCATTAGCAGAGCCTTTCTTTGTTGTCGTATACACCTGTCCTGCTGGCTGAGACTGTTGCTGGGTATGTGAGCCGCACTGACATGCATGTGTGTGTCCTATGGACACATATTTGGTCCACCACATGTCCTGCAGTGGGTTTTGTCACCTTGTCTAGTACTGCCTCCGATGTTGACACCAGTATTTGTTATGGATTTCATGCTGCCCATATAGGTGTCTACTATCTGCTGCCATCCCATTCAGCCACCTGATTCCCTTGCATCCTCACATCTGTACCATAGATATAAGTAGCAGAACATAGTACTCCATTCAGCAATTGATAGTGAGAGTGACTTACCTTGTGGCTGTGCCAGTAATGAGGATGGTGCTGGAGGGCTGACTATGTCAGATGCACGTAGTACACTCCCTATACATGGTTAAGCACAGGTAGTGTCATGTTTGGCATCCCTTTTACTGTATGTGTGAGTCAGAGAGAAGTGTCATTCCCTGGTTTCCTACCATGTCAGTATATGTGCTATGCATTGCCTATTTGCCAAAGCCTGGACATACTGGGCACACCTCCTTCTGCCTACAGGGGCAGGCTCAGGTTGTTCCTCCTCCAAGTCATTCTGTGCTTGTGCTGGCCTTGGCAATGATGGGGGGCTGTGTGGCCCTGCCCCATGCTGTTCCTGCTGCAGCTGTTTCCACAGGATCATATTGTATAGCATGGCACATACAATGAAAATTTGGGTACATGTAGCTGCAAAGTACTGCAAGGCTCCACCAGATATGTCCAGGCACCGAAACTGTGACTTGAGTCTCCCAAACACACACTGTATTATTATTCTGGTCTGTGCATGTGCCTCATTATGGAGTATTTGTACGGGTGTGTGTGCATTTCTGATGGGTGTCATCAGCCACGGCTCCAGTGTGTAACCAGCATCTCCCACTAGGTGGCCATATGGGATGTCCACATTGGCAAATATATTGTACAGCTGCGTCATATGCCAGATGTGGGAGTTGTGATAGCTTCCAGGGCTGCCAGCGCACACATTCATTATAATGCCCTGGGCATTGCACATGACCTGGCAGTTGATGGAGGGGAAGCCCTTGCGGTTTATGTATACCCTAACCCACTCAGCGGTTGGTGCTTTGATGTGTATGTGCAAGCATTTTATAGCACCCACTACCTCAGGGTGTTCTGCTATTTGATGGAAGAGAAGCATATTGCTGGTCAACGCCTCATGGGTGTTGTGAAAATATATGTGCTCACCGGCATGTGCTGACATGGTATCCAGGAACTGGTGGAGTACCCTGAATGCTGATGCCTGTAAGATCCCCATGATATCCCCAGTTGGCCTTTGGAAGGTACCTGTGGCTAGTATTCTTAAGCCTACACATACTTTGGTATCCACTGGGATGGGTTCTCCTCTGTTGGTTCTGTGTGTGAGGTGTGGCCGGCATAGCTCAACAATTTGCTGTAGGAGGTCCCTGTTCACCCTATAGTGCTCCACTATCTCTAGCTCATGTAGCCTCTGGTAGGTTACCCTGGGTCTGTGCACTCTTCTCCTTCTCCTCACCGTGGGTTGGTCGCCAGCATTCTCATCCTCACCACCCTCAGCCTCTTTCAAATGCTGATTTATGAGAGCAAAAGCAACCCCTATCATTTTGTTGCTTTTGTTAGGTAAAATTTCCCCGTTTGTATACACCGGTGGTCTAGAGTTTGTGGGAAAAAACAGAGGAAATGGTGTTTGCATAGTTTATCGTAGTGTGCTGGGCTGGGTTCTGCCTGTGTAATTGGCTGGTTCTGATACATTTCACCTGCCAGCTATGCTGGTTCTCCTTGATTATCTTCCTATTGCTGTTTTCCCTTCCCATTGCCTTCCTGTTTAAGCCCCGAGGCATGCCACACAAACCCAGTGCTCAGATGTGAACGGAGATATTTCCTGTTTTTTCTTGTTTAAAACCTGGTACGCAGCACGCACACCTGTTTAGGCAATGTAAAGACTGCTAAGCAACTTCAGACATACCACCTACCTTAGCTGTGCTTAGCTAAGGGCAAACACAGACCACAGGGCTCCAATAAGCTTACAGCATGCATGACACACCCCCCTTATGAAGTCATCTAGCTCTTATAGGTTCATAGGTTGGTACTAGGCTATTGGCCCTAGGGCCTATACAAACCTAGCCATAACAATTCCCTGGCTATTTCTTCCCACACGATTTACTTCCCTGGACCCCTGTCTAGCAGGGTGACTGACATGATCCCCAGGGTGAATTTTATTTCTCCCATCCAATCATCAAGATTCCTTTTGAAGAGGGCCAAAGAGGCGCTCTGCTTGACATGTATGGGCAGTCTATTCCAGAGTCTGGGGAGTCTCTGGGTCAGGAACCTATCCCTCCAGCGTGTTTTGTTTGTTGTGATGACAAGGTTTAGATCCCTGGAGCATGTGGCTCTGAGGGATTGGGAATTCTTTAAGTGTAGCATGTCCAACAGCTCTGGGTTTGACATGGCCTTGTATGTTAAGCAGAGATTGCCTCGGAGTAGATGATATGCGACAGAGTATAGCTGGAGTTTTTTAAGGTGGTCAGCATAGGGCATCTGCTTTAGGCCTGTGATTCTTTTAGTGAGGTATTTCTGCAGCCTTTCCAGTTGTTGCAGATGTCTTGACAGGTACATACCAAATGGGATGTTGTATTCTATAATGGGTCTAATGAGGGATGAGTACAGTGGGACAATGACCTCCTTTTTTCTGGATGAAAAGCCCTTAGTGATGAGGTGTGCCACATAGAAGGATTTCCTGACTGTTGTGGCGATGTGGTTATTGAAGGTGAGACCACTGTCCACCTGTGTCCCTAAGTCTCTTATCACACTTTCGGTATTTAGTGGACTGCCACCTATGTGGTAATTCACAGATACATGTTTTTTTCCCAGAGGGGATAACTATACATTTCTTGACAATGAGCATTTTAATTCATACTACTAAATACTTCATCTTATTGTGCCCCCTAAATATAGGTAATGCTGAACTCAATTCATGTGGGGGTAAATAATTTATGATTATAGACTGTGTTTTATCTTCATTAATTTTATATCTTGAAAAGACTTGAAACCATCTCCAAATGTTTCACAACACTGAGATGTACTTTTCTGGATTTATCAAGTACAAAATAATATCTGCAAATAAAGCCAACTTTTCTTGATTACCACACCAATTAAATCCTTGCATTTCTGAGTCCTTTATTTTCTTTTCAAGTGGCTCTAAATATAAAGCAAATAAAGGGGAAAGAGGACATCCCTGCCTGGTCCCTCTGTTCAAACACTACTTATCAGAGAGGAACCCTCTGACTTTAATGCTTGCCTCCAAGTCTTCATGTGTCCTCCATATCAGGGAATATAAGTACTTTCATAGCCCTTACACCATGGTCTTACTGCACCTACATGGTTGGGTGCAAGCTAGCACTGAGGGGAAATCTGTGATTCAGTATCATTGCCCTCATTTGCATAGAATTGACTGCTAATGCATGGTTACAAATCCGTCACTCAGCCTTCCCACCTAGCAACCACTATTCCATGGTTTTGTTGTGTTATGCATGCTATTGACTATTATGCCAAAATTATGATTTTGGTTTAAAAGCTTATTTCCAGCTTTTTTTTATTATTTTTGGACCGATCCCACTTGCGCACTGCTGTCCTGCTCTTAAAGGGCCAAAATCAGCCAACAAAAAAAAGTTAATTTTTATAATTTTTAAATTATTTTTCATGCCTACGGCCATATATTTGGCCTTTGGCATGCCTAACCCTTCTAATATATGCATTTGTATGAGCTGTCATGCCTCCTTTTTGTAGTTTGCAGAAATATATTCACCTACTGGCTGAATACATTTCTGCAGTCTATACTATTGCTGCATGGACATCTGCCTGCTTCCCGGATCACTAATTCACCTCATTTGCATGATTTTCACCAACAAATAAGGTAATTAGCATACAGGGGCTGTGTCCATGCTGGAATAGTGCAGGAGTGCTCGTGCACGTCCTGGGAGCTTATTCCTGGATCGCATGGCAGCCATATTGCCTGCAGCAGCACTTGCACTATTCCTGCAGGCCGTGCAGAGCTTGCTGAATCCTGGGGAATGTCTTTGAAGAGAAAAAAATAAGTTTTGTATTTAAGTATAGACGCAGATTTCAGCTGGCAACAGGAGGAAGTAAATATTATTGTGGCAATCCATTACCGAAGCTATACTAAGAGAGGTGAAGAAATTAAATAAAAAAAATAATTACTTAACTCCAAAAGAAGAGGCCTCTCAATTTTTTTTTATTTAAACAGTGTAATGCACAAAATTGCATTTTTATAAAGATGAAAAAAGAGTGTTTGCTGAAGTATTCAAAGAATGCCAAATGTGAGTGTTCATATTAGCTAAAGTATATTGGAACCCAGGCCTTGGAACAAAATGTTCTAAATGGTATTTAGATACTCTATAAATAATATGTTATCCAGCCCTGTAGAAGTAGAAGTAGTAAATGAAGGAAAAATGATATAGCAATGAGAAATGATGTAAAACTGTTTATGCAAATAAGCCTTCATCCCACATGTTGGCGACTCATAGTCATATTTTGACACATTACCATGCCTTCCTCAGACACTTTATAAAAGGCAGAATCATGCCTTTTCTATTTACTTTGCAACTGGTGAAGATGTTCTCTCTTTTACAGTGTAAGCTGCTTGTCTTTGGTGAGCCAAAAATATTTGCATTTAGTGCTGCTTGCTGGCCATGAAGGGTGAAATAACTAAATAAAGCCTATTACTCATTATAATTTTTCATAATCAAGAAAGTCTTGATAGGCTTACAGTGGACAGGAATATTTTAATGATCTTAGTGAGGAAGTTTGGCCCACAGATGGAAACTGGAGGGGGGGGGTATGTGTGTCTTTCTTATCCATGTGGATACTAGGGTATATATAGTCCTAATTATATTTTCCACAGGAACCTTCCAGAGATGGACTAGGGTCACGTTGGGTATTTCTCATGGTTCTGCCTTGAAGACACTTAAGCAGTTTCTCAATATACTCTTGGCATGTATGGATCAGTACATCTATTTTGTGATGTCACCTCAGGACTGACCCTGAATTATGTGTGCCTTATATGGGGTGACATACTTTTCTGAGGTGCTTGGGGCAATAGATTGCACTCATATTGCCATTAGGGCTCCATCAGGTCCACAAGGGAAGTGGTATTTTGACAGGAAGTGCTACCACTCCATTAGCTGCCAAGTAGTATTTGCTACATGGGGGTCCATCACCTTGCATCCTGGCAGTGGTCAAAATTCCCCACATCTGACAGAGTAGCATACTCTACCACCTCTTCCTCATGGTCACCTTGATGATAAGCGGAAATTTTAATTTTAATTATCTGATGAGTTATTCTAAGTAAAATGCATTGCTTATTATTAAACCACTCCTCCATTGTTTTGTCTCTCCTCTTTTCTCTTTTTTCTTCTATTTTTCAAGTGATGCAGGATATCCACTCATGCCATGGCTTATGTCTCCTGTGCAAAGTCTAACAAGAGCTGCAGAAGATAATTTTAATACAGCCAAGTTCCACAGTTATATTGCCTTTGTCAGAGGTTTTTGCATATTAAAGGCCCATTTCAAATGCCTGGATAAGGATAGGGGTAGCCTTCAGTACGATCCAGCTACTGCATGTAGGATATTTACTGCATGTTACATTCTGCATAACATGATTATGTATAGTTCTGGTGGTGAAGTGAACCATGATGTCACTGCAGCTTCCAGGGCAAGTCCTACTGTGACTAATGATGACCAGCAGTAATAGTAAGGTAACTGCATAAGGCAGGCTTATGCACAGTATATGGCTGTGCAGGTAAAGAGATGGCATCTAGTCCAGAACTAGAGACCATGACATTCAGGTTAGTGATTCCTTTCTTGTAAAAGACACATTGAGTGTAACTTATGCATGCGGTTCTATGTGTGCGCTATGCTGTGCTGTGCTGTGTGGTACAAAATCTACTGTCACTGTTCATCAGACATTCCCTATTATCTTTAAATATTTTTTTACATTACAGTTAATCATATTACTGTTTTTTGTAATTATGACTGACTGTTCTCTGAGACCTGTTAGGTAATTTGAAATGGCATCCTATAAGGAATATTTACATTTTTTTATTGTTTTGCAGAATATGTTTTGCTTAGGGACTATAGTTAAGTATGCACATAGTTAATCTGTAATTTATTAAAAAGTGTTATTTCAGTAGTTAACTGATTGGATTTTGCAAAATTGTATGTACTGCAGTCTCTAAACTTACATTTACTGTGAATTCATACCTTGCACTGGAATGAAAAATGTATCACATGCTTTTTTCTATTATGCAATGTTTTAACAGTTTTATGTATGTTATATTACAAATGATTCATTGTTCTCTATTAGGGTTCTGCACATCAGATTAATTCATTATGTCATACACACAGATTTACATCTTCAGAAATAGCAATCATCATTTGTGCAGTGCTGAGTAAAGTGACAACAGTTAGTGTTGACAGTAGGATTCTCATGTAATCTACTTTTTCAGGTGTGTGTTATTTTTAATAGTAAGTATTATTTGTTTTATATTTTGTGTAATTGTCAGCTTTACCATGACTCAAAGGAAATTCTTGATAATGGATGGACTCTTAATGGTGTCAGTCTGTCAGACATTTCAGTTTGCACGTTATGCCCTCCACCTTTATTTCCAGATTGTTTTCTTTTATTGTAAGCATTACCATTATGAAATTAAATTCACAGACTTGTAAAGCTTCTTAATACTGGGCTACATTGTACACAAATGTATTCTGCATTTATAAAAGTTTTTTAATTGCTTTAAAAGTTAAACATTGACATCGGTGTACTGAAAGACACAGCAGTGAAATGCAAATTTTGATATTTTAAGAACCTGAAATGTCTAGTTGAGTCATAGTAGGTCAAGGTCAAATGTGTCATACTCAACGTCTCCTAAAGATACTGTAGGTGAATGTGCGAGTTATCTGAAGGATGGGCTATCATGTGAGCTAGATGTTGACTTCCTGTGACGATATGACCTACTGGATGCAGGTGATTGTACAGACACAGATTTCACAGTTCTGGGGAACTGAGACCTTGAATGAGAGCTTCTACTGTGTGTAGATGAATACTGATGTGTTCTGCATGAATTCCGTTGTGTTCACACCCCCCCCCGGTGCTATTTCTTCTAACTTCTTGAGAAGCACTTGTAGTGTGATGTAATATGCCCTCATGTGTCTGGACAGTATCCTCTCCTCTTCTGCATCTAGCACTGACTCTTATTTGAATATGGTAAGTCCTCACTAGTGTATGAATGAAGGTGAAATGGCTGCTGCTTGTGTCACTATATTGTGGATCAATGTGATCATTCCATTATCTACTCTCTACTATTTCCATGCAATGCTGAAAATCTTCACATACACTCTGCAGTATGCAGACCAGTTCTAGCTGACTCTCCGTGGCAGTGTGCTGAGCCTTAACAATGTCACAGCAGATTAATTGCTGAGTAGCCAATGCTTTACATATTTCTTGAGGTAGTTGTGACATGCCAGTGTCTTACACCTCTTTGTAAAGGTGCCAAGACTCTAGCCATGGACTATGTAATCCATGAACATGGCATCCAGGAGGTATTACTTCTGACCAGCAAATAGAAGTTATGGACTCTAAGTCTGCCTTTCCCGAAATTGCTGAGAGGGGGTCACTAATATCCCAATAACTTTTTTCCACTGTCACTGTCAAACCTTTAGCAAGAATATTAGTTTCTCTAGCTAGCAAGAAATCTGACAGGGTAAGCTCTTTCTGCTCTTTTGGTAAAGTGATAAAAGATGCTACTCTTGCAAAGAAGAACAACCCTTATTCTGTGCTAAATATGGTCCACTGTAGTAAGTGAAGCCTTTAGTCAAGTTTATTGGCCTTGCAAAAATCAGCAGGAATTCCATCCAGGCCTGGGGCAGTACCACATTTAAGGGAGTCTATTGCTAGGTAAATTACTTGCAATGTGGTAGGCTTGTTTATGGAAACTTTTGTCAGTTGTGAGTATTTGGGGTAGAGTAATATTCATAAAATAAGGGATGTCATGGGGATTGTGTTCAGTACTCTGAGCACGGTATGTGGTTTGGTAGAAACTGGTTATGATATCATTAATCTCTCATGCTGAATATTTCAGGACACCCTTTAATGGCCTGATAGAGGCAATTTCTTGTTGCCATTGCCTTGCCTTTTGCTTATATATGAGCAGTTTAGACAAGCGGATGTGCTGAGCCCATACAATTTCACTCTTTCTCAATTCTCCTTGACCCAAAAGTATTCTGTAGAGTGAGCTGATCACTTTAATTCCCACAGGTGCTATACTTCAGCAGCACCAGTTGACCTTTACTCTTTAGAAAGTCCCTTTCCAGCTTTTTGAATTCCCATTGCACTCGATATCTTTCTGCCTTTTCTGCCCTCCCACTTGATATTATATATTCCCTCAGCCTTACTTTGAAAGAATACTACACTGTATCATAGGGTAGACATGCTCGTACCTGCTTGTGCCAGAATTCACAGATTCATCCAGTTTTTCTGCTGATTACTTTAACTGCGGTGGTGGTGCTGCGGTAGCGTTGTTGCCTCACAGTTAGACATTGCCCGTTCGATTCTCAGTTAGAGCGTCTTCTGTGTGGCGACATGCGTGAATGGGCATTCCTTCATTGAAGGTTGTGCATTAGGCCCGGCAAGCCAGCACGTAAAAATCTACTGCCAATCATTAGCGGACCGGAGTTCCGCTGTGGCGACCCCTAACCAGGAAAAGCCGAAAGACACAACAACAACAACAACAACTTTAGCAATAATGTATCTAAACATGAGACCTTGTTTAGGTTCTGGAATTAAGAGGCAGTGTAATGATACTGACATACACAGCAGTCAATGGTCTAAATACTCCATGGAGAGTGTCTCTGTCGGTGTGAGTGGTATTGACATACACACCAGCATATAGTCTAAATATTCCACGGAAAGCATCCCAGTCAGTGTGAGTGCTACAGAAATACACACCAACCTATGGTCTAAATACCCCATGGAAGACATATCTGTCAGTGTGGGTGCTACTAACATACACACCAGCATATGGTCTAAATACTCCACCAAGATATGATCTAAATACTCCATGGAGAACATCTCTGTCAGTGTGGGTGCCACTAACATACACACTAGCATATGATCTAAATACTCCACCAACATATGGTCTAAATATTCCACAGGCAGCGTCTCTGTCAGAGTGACTGCTACTGACATATACACCAGCCTATAGTCTAAATACTCCACTAACATACACACCAGCAAATGGTCTAAAAACTCCAAGGACAGCACCTCTGTTAGTGTGAGTGCTACTAACATACACACTAGCATATGATCTAAATACTACACCAGTATATGGTCTAAATACCCCATGGAAAACATATCTGTCAGTGTGGGTGCTACTAACATACACACCAGCAAATGGTCTAAAAACTCCAAGGACAGCACCTCTGTTAGTGTGAGTGCTACTAACATACACTCCAGAAGATATTAGCTGTAGCATTTATGGCTAGATACAGGGCGTCATTTACTTTTTTAAGAATGATGTTAGGAATAAAAATGTATTAAGCAAGTAAATTCTAACAATAATTTCTACCTAGCAGGAAAAGATAACAATGTTACTAAGTGAAAACTATGATGCATCAATTTAGCAGGAATGTATAACTCTAAATACTTCACCAGCATTAGGTCTAAATACTCCATGGAGAGCATCTCTGTCAGTGTGAGTGCTACTGACACACACACCAGCATATCGTGTAAATCCTACATGTAGAGCATCTCTGTTTTCTTATATTGGCTGAGATCAGGGTACTCACCAAAAAGAAATCAATATGACTGGCAGTTACCATTGTGAGAGAAAACAAAAAGTAAAGTCTTGCTCTTTGGGGTAAGATATTCTCCAAGTGTCCCTTGAGAATTCCCACATCCATTCTAAAATGACTTCCCGTGTTTCCTTTGTCAGGGCAGCTTCCTTCATCATTGTGGTTAATGATGTTAAGGTATCATTCAGGAAAGCCATTTCTGCTTTACTTCTTCTGGTCCCTCACACTGATTTTTGTTTAGGTTTTACAGCTATCTCCTGGTTTGCCATTGTCAAGTGCTCTGTGGTGTCACTAATTCTACTTCTTGAATACTTTCATCAAGGCATCTAGGGTAGGTTTCCTGAACTGCTAGATTCTATTAATTATTTAATGCTTCTTCCTTGCAATTGATAGACTTCTTGTTCTAAGATAGCTCTTTGAAAACGTAAAGTATATCACATTCTGGGCATCTCCTCTCAAATGTGACATTGGGCACACACCCCCTTTAGTTATAATTTTATTTTCTGTATTACCAATGTCTAAATTATTGACAGTTACACATTTAGGTGATGGAGAAGCTGAGTCTGTAGATTGTATGTAAGAGGATCATGTGTTTAGTTATGCATGATCTATGGGATCTGGGTTTAATTCTATTTCTCCAAAATATATTAACTGTATTATTGATGGCTAGATACAGGGAGTCATTTACTTTTTTAAGGATGATGTTAGGAATGAAAAATGTATTAAGCAAGTACATTCTAACAATAATTTCTACCTAGCAGGAAAAGATAGCAATGTTACTAAGTGAAAACTATGATGCATCAATTTAGCAGGAATGTATAACTCCTGTAGCATCAAGATATTCTGGCATTTTGTGGAATACATTAGGAATATGATATGAAACTTTATCCCACTTACCTATATGAGAAGACTAGCTCAAATATATGTGGCTGCATTTGACAACCCTATGGCATACGCCATGTAGTTCTCTTCAGGAAGACATTTAAAGGGGCCTGTCATGGCCCAGTTGGACTTTTCCAATAAACACATGATAACAATTAAATACAGTTCATATATATATATATATATATATATATATATATATATGATAATTGTGTGTGTGTGTGTGTGTGTGTGTGTGTGTGTGTGTGTGTGTGTGTGTGTGTGTGTATATATATATATATATATATATATATATATATATATATATATATATATATATATTTATTTCATTACACTGCACACAGCTACACACATACACGCACATATAGAAAATACCTTCATTCATTCATTCATTCTTTTTGTCTTGATGATGGTTGCATCAGTAGCAATTTGAGCTGTGTAGACCACACTTCCCTATCTCCAGTATTAGTCTCTTGACAATCTTGTGGGAAGCTACATGTATTCCTAGGTAAGCTAAGTGATATAATCCTTTCAATAATGTCCTGGGTCTGCCTCTGCACTTCCTTCCAGTAGACTGTGCCTGCTACACCTTCCATGGGGGGGAGCAGCGTTGGGCATCAAAGGTACCCAACCCATCTCAACAGACATTTGTAAGCACTGAGAAGTAGCATCTGTAACCAAGATCCCCTTGGATTATTGAGATCCTTGCTCTGTCTCAGATAGTAAGCCTAGCTATCACAAGAGTAGATAGGTCATCTAGACCCCTGTGCTGTTCCTCAAGCCTCTCCCCCAAAAAGCTCAGCAAAGCTGATGATCAAAAAATAAAGTTTATCCACTGAGCATTTTAGCCATTACTGTCATTCATTTATGAAGTTATAATATCCTTGGAGCTTCATAAATCACTGCAGCACTACACTCACCACAAACTGCTATCAGCACCTGCAGACAGAACTCTAGTTAGTCCTCTGGCACCTGAACTGGGAGCTCCTTCAACTCAAAACTGAGGAGTAAAAAAAACAAAAAACAAAAAAACAAACAAAAAAATTATCTTCTCAAATTTGAAGACCACCAAAAAAAAAAACTTTTTAATTCTACTCTGAAATTCTAGTAATCTGCCAAGTTGCTTGTTAAACAGGCAGCTTGTTACAGTTCAAACACAACACACTGAGTGGTTCAGTGCCTCAGCCACTGTATTTAATTGTTATCATGTGTTTATTGGAAAAGTCCAACTGGGCCATGACAGGCCACTTTAAATGTCTTCCTGAAGAGAGAAGAGATGGCGTATGCCATAGGGTTGTCAAATGCAGCCACATATATTTGAGCTAGTCTTCTCATATAGGTAAGTGGGATAAAGTTTCATATCATATTCCTAATGTATTCCACAAAATGCCAGCTGCTAAATTGATGTGCATTGAATAAATACTGGTAATCTTTTTTAAAAAGTGTTTTGCTAGGAAAATGTTTGCTTGACATAAAACATTCCACTGGGAGAAGCTATTAAATGTTTTTTAGTTGACCATTATCACTGATCATTATCTTTCAGGGAGTATAGTATCGAGGGATCGTGATTTATCATCTCGCAGTGGAAGCTAAAATCTGTTTTTGCAATGAAATGAGCTTTATACTTTGAACATATGGAACTCATGATCTCAGCTACTGTAACTGTGGAGTCCATGCTATTTTTGCTATATCTCATTCCATACTGTACTTTTTTGCATGTATTTTCATTCTTTTTTTGTATGTTTGTTTTCTTGTTTGTTCTATTTTCTTCTTTTGGGATCTTTATGTTCATTACTTTCTTTGCACTTCTTTCATTTACTTTAACTTTAAAAACATTTGCTCATTAAAGAATTTTGTCTCAGACATCTTACCCCCCCCCCCCCGAAAAAAAAAAGAAAACAATGCCAGTACTACATTCCCACACCACTGGCACCTACTGATCAAGTTTCTTAACAGCTTGCACCCAGTCTAGTCACCCTTTCATCCCACTCCATTTACGTCTCTGGCTGCAGATCATGGTCCCTAACAACGTGCACCTATGCCCACCCTAGTTCCAGGTGCTCTGCAGTGGAACATCATTTTTCCTATTTGTGTTAATTTTTTTGTTTGTTTATCCCCTGTTGACTAAGTAAGTGAACTAGCCCTTGGACCTTTTTCAGCCATGACTCAGTGCAATTGCATAGTTTATTACAGAGATAACATTTAAATAACTATTCCATAGATCATTTTGAAATGATTACAGAACAGTTAGTTGACATCTCATAAAGAGTTACTTTGCATCTTATAAACTATTACATAGATAATTTTAAAATAATTGTAACAGAGTTAGCTAAACTAAGCAGGGAAGTCATGTTAGACTTGTTCTCTTTATGTTTCAAAACTTTACTATGTTTAGATCTTGTGAGGTCAGCAGATATATATGTAGTCCCACAACTGCAGATCTGTACATGTCAGTTTCAAGGAGGGCCATACCACCTTCCTAACCAGGAATACATAATCGTAGTATACACCAATTTTTATACATTATTTGATGTGTGAAGTATTTTTTTTGTTTTCCTGTCCAACTGATCCAATACCTTTTGGGGACAGTCAGTCATGGCAAAACTGTAAGAACAGGAAGAGCAAACTGTTTTATAGTTTGGACTTTGTTGCTAGATGTCAGGGTTGTTTTCAGTATTAATTTTAGTCTTCTGAAACATTTCTTTCTGAGTTTTGTTCGTATTTGTTCATGTTTGATTGTCAGTCCTTCATCAATTCCCAAATATTTATGCACTCTTGCTTGCTCAAGTTCCTTTCTATCATATTCCTGTCCCAGACCGATATTTTCTTTGTGGTGCAGCTTTCCTGCTTTAAGTGTTACTTTTGCACATTTTTCAAGACCAAGTGACATTCTTATATCACCTGAGAAAGTTCTGGGCACTTGTAATTTTGCTTTCAGTTCTTTGTCTGATAAACTATGCAGTTTAAATCATCCACAAAAAGACAATGAGAAGTGTTTACAGTTTGTTGTTTTCTGGGATCCAAATTGTAACCATGATCTAATCTGGAATATCCCTCTTTCAATTTTTATTCCTGGGATAACAATTTGTCCTTTATCAATGGTTTAGCTTCAAAGTGTTTTTTCACTGTTTCATGGTCACTACAATGTAACTGATCGATGTAACATGTATCTTATACACCTTTAAGGACTTCTTTATCTGTGAATGTGGGATGTTGTCAAATGCTTTTTTTTTGTAATCTATCCATACCATACTTAGATTCTTCCCCTTTTTACAATTTTCCATTATGACTTTATTTAATAATAAATGATCCTTTGTTCCTTATGACTTTATTTGTTGCCTGTTTGCTCTATCGCTAGGATTGAATCTTCTTCAAAATGACTGTAAACTTTGTCAGCATCAATTCCAGTATATAGATTATACAGTGTCAGAAGACAAGTTATAGGTCTATAGTTTTTAGGATTGCTTGCATGGTCACTCTTAAGGAGGATTATCATTTTTCCTGTTGTTAACCAGGTAGGTGTCTGTTTCAGATGCATATATAAATAGTGCTTACTCAGCACTAACCCCCGGATTCACTAATCTTCCGTGCAGGACTGGTCTAGGCCTGCATGGAAGCAGCCATTTAGGAGGAGGATGGCAGCGTACCATGCATATTAATGAAGGTGCGCTGCCTGAACTCCTAATCTCATACGGAGCTGGATGAGTGCAGGGAGCTTGTTTGAGAGCAGAGCTCTCAGAATAAACACAGCCCTGCAAAGTAGAACAGCAGAAAGTGTAAATAAATGAACTAGACCACTCATAGGTGTCTGTATATCCCCACCAACAGTCCCCCATGTGTACAACAGCAACAGGACATAAAAATAAAAAGAAGAAACCCCTGTATTTTTTTTTTAAAACTCCGAGTACAGCTAACCGTAGGTGCGCGGGTGTGCCCATCGCTTAGCTACAGTTAAAGCAGCGTAAAAAGCTAAAGAGGATAAAAGGAAGATATATGCCAATGAAGCAGCACAGCAATAGTGTAGTGGTCAGAGCATCCACCTCATGAGCAGGCATTCCCGGTTTGAGTCCCACTACAGCACATACCATTTTCCATGTGAAATCTGTATATGAACATTTTGTTATATATTTTTTTTGCTGTATAACCTACTAAATAACATTTAAATGAGAACTGGAGTACTGCATTAAATGCACATGTTAAGTGTCAGTGTCATAATGAATAAGGCACTAATAAGCAGGTTTAAGCACAAATAAGCAGTAGTAAGCATATATAAGCATTAGTAAGCATGTTTAAGTGCAATTGCATGGGGGTAAGCATTACCTACACAGATTAAGTAAAGTAGAAGCTAACTGATTGTAAGAAACTGCAAGCAAAAGTTACCATTGCATAGCTCCGTGCAAACCCACACACACACCTGCTTTAAAGTGTCTTAATCATTCTGTACTCAACAGCCTGTGTTCTGCCCAGCAACAACATAAACAGCTTCTGCAAGGCTCGAGCTCAGGACCCTGTATACCACAGTCACAGTAGTTAACCACTAAGCCATTATAGCAATACATACAAATGAGGTATCTGCAAACTAATCCTCACTACAGGAAAATCAAACCAAACATGTGAACTGAATCTATGTACAGTGTAATGTTGTATAACCTGCCACAGAACATAAATATGTGAACTGGAGTACTGCAGTAAGCATAGATCTGAGGTGTTATTGTAGTAAAGTGTAGAAGTCCCCAGGACCCCATACAGTGTATGTACACATGAATCACAGATACAAGACACATATATAACCCGTAATGAATAATAAATCACTGCGAAAAGGCAAGTATAGTGCTAAATAACTATTAAGCGATGCTAAACGTAGCACAGCTCAACTCAGTAAGTGTAAGCAATATGTAGTAGAGCCAATTCAATCTGCCTAGTGGTATATCTCTTTAAGCACTGCCAACCCTAGGTAAGCAGGTGTGCCAATAGCTTAGCCTTTTCAAAACCAGCCAATCACAGAAAAGGGTGGGTAAATGGCCATATTTAAACCCCACAGGTGGGAATACTTCCCATAACTGGTTGTAGCTTCCTACTGCAGGCAGAATGGCTGGTGTGGGTGAAGGCACTCAATTTAGAGCGCAGCGCTGGGGCATCCAGGAGTCAAAATTCATGGTATTGCTCCTGGTAAAACACCATGAGCAGAGACTACTGCAGAGTCAGTACCAGGGCTCACAGTATAAAATGGAGGCCTGGGACAGTCTTGCCCGTGACCTCACTAGTGCCACAGGTATCCCCCAGACTGGTGAGCAGGTTGGAGGAGGGGGGATATACTGGAACAGTGGAGCCAGGAGTCTTGGCAAATGTCTAATGTCCCAGTACTGAGTAAGTACTCATTCTACTAAGTAGTTAATAATTGCCTAGCTTGTGTATACTATGGATAGGTATGGTTAAATATCACTGTATTTCTCTGACAGCTGCAGATGAGCGGGCTGCGAACCAGCAAGCCCATGATGCTAGGTTGCAAAAGGCTGCATCGTGAGGTAGGTTAGTAATCATTCAGCATGTACTGTCATAACAAATAAATATAAGAACCTTAGAAAGTGTCGTACCGGTAGAAATAAATGTTTAATATCCTGTGAATAAAGGTATAACTCCTAGAGTGCTTCTGTTTACTCTTCTGTCATATGTGTTGAACTGTTGCATACTATACATAGTACTGTTGTATAAAGCAGTGTTACCCACACTGTGGTATGCAGATAAAATGTGTATGAAGTTCTATATAACAATGTTGAAAGTGCCAAGAGGTCAGTCATATTGTACAAGTGAGGGAGACTTAGAAAACAGTGGAAAGCATCACATCAGTTCCCTAACAGCACAGTGTACTGTGATGTTAACTGTAATTTTATGTGTCACACACAGCAGTGGTTTGAATCTCGGGAGTGCTACTAAGTTGTATGCATAATCATACCCCGCAACTGTGCAGATTTTGTTACAATGTTCAAATAGAAAGCTGTATGCATAATTACACCCAACTGTACAGAATTTGCTAGAAAGTTCAAATAGAAAGTTGTAAGAATATTCATACCCCACAACTGTTCTAATCTGTCCAGCATGTCCACATAAATGGCCCACATCACCAGCCTGGTACCATGTTCCCCTGAATAATCAGTGTGATTATCCAATAAATGTAGGCAGCTGTTAATTTATTTATTTATATTTATTTATTTATTTAGAGAATGTATATGAAAACAAACCTGTCATTCTAGCACCTCACCCAATGTGTATCAGAGCAATTCTCAACATATGTTGCATTAACACCTGCATTTTGTCACTCCTGTATGTAAGACACAGGTCACGTATATAATAATCTATAAACATACCAGTGTACAATATAAGGCCATTGGGTAGTGTAATAATAAATGTAAGGGACAGATCAGTGCAGTGACTAAGAATGTTGTGAAAACTACAAGGATATATTAGCTGTTAATTGAATCTCTGTCTCACCCCTACCATATGTGCAAAAATAACACAATGAGACACCACAACTGGTATGTGTACTCTGCTGTATGTTGGGACACATGTCCTAGGTTTATAAATATTCACATTTGTTTCTATGCATGTGCCATGTTAAAATACACCCATATTGGTGGCTTGTTGCCATCAAAGAAAGGTAGTAGTTGGATGGGGTGGATGATATTAGAGTGGGAGTTGCAAGGGCATAGCCAGCATGTTTTAGGTGCGCTTTTAATAAAGTTTTGAAGTTGGTGCATGATGGTACGGAGGTAATTGTGGGTGGGAGTGAGTTCCATAATTTGGCTATGGCGCAAGAGAATAGTGCTTCACCAGCAGAGTTATTGGCTTTAGTGATCTGCAAGTGATTTTTGTTGCTGGATCTTAGTGGTCTGGTGGTGCGATAGGGTTGGAGTAGATTCTGGAGGGATGGGACATTTAGTGGATGGTTTACTAGTTTGTGGGCGAGTGAGAGTTGATACCACTGAAGGAGGTGAGGGAGTTCAAGCCAGCCCAGTTCAGCAAGTGAGAGACAGTGGTGACTACGGTAGGATGCCCCTGTATGAATTTTGCGATTTTGTTGTAGCAGGTCTCTAGTTTGTTTAGATCACATTGCCTTAGGTTGGTATATACTGGGGAGGCATAAAGTAGGGTGGAGATAAGGTGGGAATTTGCTATTGAAATCTTTGCTGCTTTGGTGAGAAATTGTTTATTTCTGTACAATGCTCCTAGTTTTTTGTGGACGTTTCTTATGGTCATGGATATGTGAATGTCAAATTTTAGTTTATTGTCTATTTCCACTCCTAGCAATTTGGTGTGATCAGTTGGGTATATAGTGGTGTTGTCTTTTGCTGTGATGTTAAAGTGAGAGTTGTTTTGAGTATGTTTGGTGGGTTGGAAGATGAGTAGTTTAGTTTTGTTTGGGTTGAGTATTAATTGGGCATTGGATAACCATGTTTCAACAGAGGAAAAGGCTTCCTGTGTGACTTTTTGCAGTTTGGGTAGGGACTGGGCTGAGCAGATGATGGTAGAGTCATCTGCATATTGGATGAGTGTGCCATGTTTGGTGGCAGAGGCTAGATTATTGGTGTAAACAGAGAAAAGTAGGGGTCCAAGGATGGATCCTTGGGGAACCCGTATGGAGACAGGTAGTTGGGGAGATATGTCATTCTGCCATACAACGGATTGTTGGCGGTCAGACAGGTAACTCTGAAACCAGTTGGTGACTGATTATGAGAAGGATAGGTTATTGAGGACAGAGATAAGTTGTTTGTGTGGGACCATGTCAAATGCTTTAGATAGGTCTAGGAAAGTAGCAGTGGAGAGATAGCCATTGTTTTTATGCTGAAGGATAGTGTTTGTAAAGGAGAGTAAGGCAGTGGTGGTGCTATGGTTTGGTGGAAACCATGCTGAGTACTGGAAAGGAGGTTGTTAGTAAGGAGGTAGTGTGAGACCTGAGAGTGTATGCATCTCTAGTATTTTGGAGAGTGGGGAGAGAATGGCTATGGGGCGGTAATTGGTGAGTTCTGCAGAGGGTCCGCCTTTGTGGGGGGGAATTATATGTGAGACTTTCCACAATGTGGGAACGTAACTTTCTGAAAGAGATCGGTTAAACAAGATGGATACTGGTAGGCCAGAGCATCAGCTGCAATTTGTAGGTATTCACTTGGGAGGTTGTCTGCTGCTAATTTGGTGGGTTTAAGTTTAGTTAAGAGTTTTTATGTTGGAGGTAGGTACAGGAGAAAAAGAGAAGGCAGTGGGGAGATTACTAGTTGAAGGTGTGGGTTGGAGGAGGGGGTTGTGTTGTTTAGCTAGTGATAGTATGGTTTGGGTGAAGTGTGTGTTGAATGAGGTAGCAATATTTTCTGAGGAGTGAGGGATATTAGGAGGAGGGTACTGACTTTACCTGGGTGGAGGATGGAGTTTATGGAGGACCAGAATTGTTTGGGGCTGTGTTGTGAGGAGTCTAGGGCAGACTGGTAGTATTGGAATTTGTCCCGTTTTATTAGCTTTTTGACTCTATTGTAGTTCTAGGAATTTCTGTCTAGCTGCAGGGGTTTTGGTTTTGCGCCAGTGCTCCCAGGCTTTATCCGTTTTTCATTTCTGACTTAGTGGTTTTCTGTAGCCATGGGGAGGGTTGTGCTTTGGTTCTGGAAAATCTTATGGGGGCATGGTAATTAAGGATGTTCAGGAAGGTAGTATTAAAAGATTCAACTGCGCCATCTGGACTGAGGTACTTTAGAGCATGCCAGTTACATTCTTTGAGGGATGAGATGAATGTGAGTGGGTTAAAGTTTATTTTTACGATTTGACAATAGATGACAGGTTTAGCTTGGTACAGGTATTTTTGAGTAGGAATGTTGGGGAGTGATCACTGAGGCTATCTGATAAGCAGCCTGTTATATATGATTTGGGTTCTTACTGACTAGTATCCAATCCAGGGTAGAGTGCTTGCTGGAGTTTTTATTTATCCTTGTTGGTGACTGGACTAGTTGGGTGAAGCCATGAAGGTGTACATGATGGGTTGGATTGTTGCCAGAACAGGATTGCCAGTCAATATTGAAATCACCTAAGATGATAGTTTCTTGGGGGAGATGGTGGGTAGACCAGCTGAGGAGGTTTTCTAGTGGAGGGATGTTTTGGCCAGGTGGGAAGTAGCATCCAATTATGTTGATGGTTTTGTTTCGGTTAATTTTGAGGTTGGTATATATTATTTCTTCATTGCCTATTTGTGGAGCTGATGATTTTAAGATCTGGATGTTTAGATGTTGTTTAAATATTATAGCTACACCACCTCCTTTTTTGTTTAGACGGTCTACTCTTAGCATGCCGTAACCTGTAGGGAGTATTTGCTCACTGGTAATGTGAGGTTTTAGCCAGGTTTCTGTCAGGACGACTATATCTGGGGAGTATAAGTCTATGGTGGCATGGAGTTCATGGACTTTGTTGGATATCCTTCTAATATTTAGGCTTAGTAGAAGGAAGTCACTTGGCTTTCTATTGGCTGTAGTATGGGAGAAGTTGTGATTTCTAGTCTGATTATGAGGACTGGGGTTGGAGATGGTAGGGCCAGGGCTGGGGTGGATGTCTCCACTTAGGGCTAGTTTTGATATGCATGAGATTATTAGTTTTCTCAGTTTTTGAATGTGTTTGTTTATAAGGGAAATGTTATGATTGTTCTCTGTGGGTAATAGGTATGGTGGGAGGGTTACTATGTTAAGTTGTAGGGATGCTTTACATTTGAGTAATATAGTTGGTAGAATATGTGGGGTGCATAGGGATGGTTCTTGAGCTGGTGGGAGGGGAGCTGAGTATAGGTGAGACATGGGTGGTGGTGTGAGTTGTAGTACAGTGGTAGTGGTTGAGTGGGGGAATGATGGAGCTTTGGTAGGATGTAAGATATGCAAGGAGAGTGCATGCAGTGAGCAAAGGAAAGGTATGCTTGTACATGTCAGTTGAGGAGGTGTGATAGTAGAGGGAATGTGGAGGAGGTAGTGTTGGGTTAGCGCTGTGGTTGGCTATTGGAAAGATGGGAGGGTTTGAGTGCACAAAGGTGGGACCACTGGGGTGGGAGGAATAGGGGCAGGGTGGGAGCAAAGCGGGTAGAGACCCTGTTAGGTTCTTGTATGAGGGGCTGGAAACAATCACAAAGCAAGACAAGTATGTGTTAAGAACAATCACAATTGACCAAGGACTGCTCTGAAACTGTAAGTCTTGTCTTAATTTCTCAGGTGGAAAACCAGGATAACCTTGTATCAGTAGGCTACTGTGGTATAGTTTAAATAAACAAACACACAGTATTGATCAGTTATGAATACTATTTGCTAACAGAAGGGAATAAGAGAAAGTGGAAGATGTGTGTGGTGTGGTGGGGGGGGGCTGCTTACAGCCAAAGCACAGTGCTCTCAGGAAAATGAAGAACTGCTCAAACAGTTAGACACATACCCAAAGTTAACTGTAGCTGTTTGCAGACAGTTCAGACCCGGACTGCACTTTTCTTATAGGAATGTTAAAGGTGGTACCGCAGTTGAATACTTAAGAGCAGTGTTAGGTCTAGAAAAGAAGAGTACAGAGAGGAGTAAGCACCTTGAGATGGTAAATATATATTATAAAGATTATAAAAAACACACTGAGCAAATAGCTACCACATGCAATGTCCTGAACCACTACTTAGTATATGCAGATACTGAGCCAATTGGAAGAACATTAGAAAACAAAAACCAGATGCAGCCACAGATAAAAATATAGTGAGCAGCAATCTGTCGTGGTTCTGTAATGTGATTCTATCCACCAGTAGCAGCACAGACTTATAGAAATAATTTAGACACTAGTATGAGCTATCTACACACAACACTATTACATGAATAACATTAGTGAACAAGGTGCAGCTATGCAAATAGACCATACATACTATTATATCAAAAACAACTTGGTGCATGCCATAGTAACATCAAAAATAAAGCATAAAACATATTAGATGTCTAACACAATTCAACATATACAGTTGTAAAACGTCTAATACAATTCAACATAAATAGGCATTTACAGTTGTAAAACACTTACTGGAGAGACACTGAGCCTTCATGGGGCCTGTAGCAGAGTGGATTGTAGTTTTACAAATGGTGCCTGCCACAGGTAATATTTATTAACTCTGGGATTGTCTTAAGGTAATAAACAGGGGAGGGGAGGGGAGAACAAGGGTGTGAGCAGGCAGTATAATGATATAGTATATTATACAGTATATTAATGACATATAACTAATAGTTAGACATGTACATACTCAGAGAATGTATATGAAAACAAACCTGTCATTCTAGCACCTCACCCAAAGTGTATCAGAGCAATTCTCAACATATGTTGCATTAACACCTGCATTTTGTCACTCCTGTATGTAAGACACAGGTCACGTATATAATAATCTATAAACATACCAGTGTACAATATAAGGCCATTGGGTAGTGTAATAATAAATGTAAGGGACAGATCAGTGCAGTGACTAAGAATGTTGTGAAAACTACAAGGATATATTAGCTGTTAATTGAATCTCTGTCTCACCCCTACCATATGTGCAAAAATAACACAATGAGACACCTCAACTGGTATGTGTACTCTGCAAATGTATGTTGGGACACATGTCCTAATGGTTTATAAATATTCACATTTGTTTCTATGCATGTGCCATGTTAAAATACACATATTGGTGGCTTGTTGCCATCAATGAAACCTGTATGCTGTTGTAATGGCCACTGTTATTCCATATATGCATGTGTTCTGCTTGCTCTGCAACTGTGTTAAATCTGGTGTTTTGGGTTAATGGGAATACCTATACATGCTGTTATAACTAATCCCAAATGCTGTTGACTATTACTAACCCATATCTGTCATAAACCTGATACAACATAGCTCATATGGGAAGGTGGACCCACCTGTCCTACCTCAGCTGGCCATGGCACCGGGCACCAGAATGTCTGGGGCCCAGCCTGGGACCTCCTCCTCTGTTGGCCCTGTGCCACCTTTGGGTGGAACCATCGCAGGGGATGGGGCTCACCCCCCTGGGAGCAGGCGCAGAGAAGAACATGTCACCCATCGTCAGGTTCGGGCCGTGGTGCGTAGGGAGCTCGATATGGAGTTTCGATACCGACTACACCAGCTTGAAGGCCAAGTGGTGCAATTAGAGGGTGAGCTTGCCCCTCCTACACAGCTCCCAGCACAGCCACCTTTGGGGCCATGAAGGTGCAGTGGTGACTGCCCATGGGTGGGGACCTCAGTTCCACTGTTTCCATTTGGGAGCCCATATACTTGCGACCCCTCCTCATCCAAGCTGTTTCCGCTCCCCACATGTGTCATATACCACCCCTATGTGCTGTCTTGTCTGTCATGTCTATCATCCTACCCAACCTTTCCTCACCGATCATACCGACTCTCCTTCCCCAACATCCCACTCTCACCTTAAAAAAACAATAAAAGGGCAATCTGCTCCCAAAAAAAAAAAATCACACCCCATACATAGCTGTCCATTTTGCACACATGTAATCTGGTCCAACTGGCATCACAACATATTATTGTTGTCCTCACCCCTCTCCCAGGGGTTGGAGTGTTCAAATGTACCTCCAAATTCATTGCATATGCACAGTTGTTGCTGTAGAAGAAATGGGCAGCTATGGACCTTCCCTACACCCTTCCTGCACATCCCTAGCTATTTTGCCTACTGTCTTTCCCTCTTTGTGCCCCTTTTTCACCACTTTCTAATCACCCCTTTTTCTTTTCTATTAAAGAAATTAGCACGGGGGTAAGTGGTAGTAAGTCCTTTTAAGCAGCAGTAAGCAGGTTTCAGCCTGTTTGCAACGGGGTTATGCACTGCCTACACAGGTTAAGCAATATAGAAGCTAACTGACTGTAAGAAACTGTAACCGGCGGTTGGCAGTGCTTAGCTCCACACAAACCTGCTTACAACTGCTTTAAAGTGCTTTAATCACTCTGTAACCAACAGCCCGTGTTCTGCCAGCAACAAAATAAACTGCCTCTACAAGGCTCAAACCCAGGACCCTACACAAAGTGATTTACCATTAAACCATAGCAGATATACATAACCCTGATGTTTTCACAAACATATCATCCAGCACAATCAGTCAACAGTACAGGAAATGTAGTAATATCATACCACACAACCTGTTAATGTAGAAGTCTGGACAGAGTGTGCCATTGTGGGTACAAATAGGGATATATGTCAACTACTGCTGTAATACACGTAATATGTTGCTAGTTACACAGTTATATGTATTAGAACACATATGTAGAAGGAAATGAAGTCTGAAACACAAAAGTGTCGGCACTAGTTACTGACTTCAATGCTGCGATCATCCATGTCAATTGCCAAGAGAATGAGATACAGGCCAAAATATGAGCCGAACATGCATGGACATACGGACAGATATATATCTGTAAATGTAGACAGATAGACAGCTATATATATATATATATATATATATATATATATATATATATATATATATATATATACATATATATATATATATATATATATATATATATATATATATGCGTGTGTGTATGACTCACAAATAATCATATAACATCAATTGTATATAGATAAATATATATAGATACATATATATATATATATATATATATATATATAGCTATATGAGATATATATATATATATATATATATATATATATATATATATATATATATATATATATAAAACACATATACACAGACAAAAGTTATTAGTAGCCATACATATGTAGAAGTAGTGTGGAAGTACTGGGTACAAAGTATATCCCTTAGCCACAAGCCCTGTAACTGGCACCTGTGAAATGTGTAGGATGGCAACCATTCCCACAAATGAGAATACTTACATTAAACTTATACCCACAATTCAAAGGACATGACACGACACACAGGTATGCATACACAGAAAACCTTTATTTGTGTACTATACAATAATGTATGCCAGTACTTACACCACATACGTTTTGAAATATGTAATCAGTGATGAATTAAAGGCCCACACAAAACAGTAAATGCAAGCAATGTGGATATATACCATACTATGCTGTCCAGGCCAAGGCCTTCAATTAGTACAACAGTAGACACAGGATTTGCCTTCAAGATAAGTAACAATCAACAATTACAGATGTAGTTCAGCAGCCAGCAATTACACCCTGTAGTCAAGCTCTAGGAGGAAATGTAGCACTTGTGGTAATGTCACAGTATCTCGTACATAGCATTGCTTAACCTAACATCTCACTATCAAACTGAATGACCATTGACGTAACACTTATATCCCTGAAAAGGTGTCACAGCCCAGGTTAATGGCATTGAATCCTTCCCCCCACCCTTAAACAGCTGTACAAGGGCAAGGGACACTGTGTACCACACACTGACCTCTAGAATGTACAAAGGCACATATGTGTTGTCCAGCTGTTGCCCCCATTTATATGGACTTTGTCCAACAGTTGGTGTGGGAGTCCATGACATGACTGGGATGATAGCAGTAATGCTAGCAGTAAATAATGATAGGCCATTTCCTAACAACCCTTCCTGTATCACAGCAGGACAAAGACTAGCATATATGTAGAGGACAGAGGCAGGAACATAGGGCCATATTTGCATTATTGCTGTTACACACCCTGGAAATTGCTGGTGTTACAGGATTTTTTGCAACATACCCTTATACAGGAATATGACATCAAAATACAAATGGGTGTAGCCATGTACTGATAGCACTCAACAGACAGAATGCCACTGATATATCTGGGACAATACCTGTGTGGTGCACAGACAAAACCTAACAGCCAATCCTCTGGTTATCATATGGATAGGCCCACAGTTGAGAACTACACATGACATCACCATTGGCCCATAACACTACTCAGCCTCACACACACACACACACACACACACACACACACACACACACACACACACACACACACACACACACACACACACACACACACACACACACACACACACACACACACACACACACACACACACACACACACACACACACACACACACAAAGACGTCAATTGTATGGCTCAGCCTAGACCTCTGGCAAACCAAAAACACACCCTGTGCATATGATAATACCTGTGCCACATCCTGTCATCTGTAACATCGATGCAGGGACAGGCTAACATGGTGCTGATGCACAGGGTGACTGTACAACAGTGTATCAATGGAATGCTGTGTAGCATGTTGTCAGCAGTAAGTGAAATGCTAACATCCTGGTTGATGTAGCTGTGCAGCCATGATGCATTATAGCTGTAATTAACAATGTTGTATTGTTTTCACATTATCTATTCTGATAGTGTTGCGGTTGTCCATGTGCCACATGGCTGATGGGTTTAGTGTCAGCAGGCCTTCTACAGTGGACACCAGTAAGTCTAGTGGGTGGTACACATGACATGGCTGGGTACAACACACACAGCCTTTGGTTTGGATGCAGTACAGATACAAGACTGTACACATGGAGGTATGTCCCTGTAAAGGTAACACATTTGTTGCCCATGTAATCCCACCAAGACAGGATAGGCACAACCACACATTGGTATATATGCAGTCTGCTATTTGGATGACATAGAACATGCTAACAGCAGGGTGTATGTCCCTTTCCCCACTCTATCTTCTGTTGACACAATTTTATTACATAGAGTCAGGAAAAAACAAGTAGTTCAGTTCTATTAAAGACAAGCAAAAACGTAAAATCACATAAAATCATGAAAGAGTATCCCAAAAAAAAAAAAAAAAAAAGAAGAGTAACCCAAGTAGATCCACAAAAACGTAAAATCACGAAAGAGTAACCCAAGTAGATCCACAAAAACGTAAAATCACGAAAGAGTAACCCAAGTAGATCCACAAAAACGTAAAATCAGACAGCCAAGTAGATCAAGTAAAAAAAAAAAAAAATCACGAAAGAGTAACCCAAGTAGATCCACAAAAACATAAAATCACGAAAGAGTAACCCAAGTAGATCACATAGATCTGAACTACTTGTTTTTTCCTGACTCTATGTAATAAAATTGTGTCAACAGAAGATACGTTGGTTCCAGCCTGTTTTCCTGCTGTGGTTTTCGCTACTAACTTAGAGGTTGTCCTGCATTTGCTTTTTTGCCTTTCCCCACTCTACTGTGATCCTCACCTCAGTAACATGGGTGTGCCAATGCCGGTGGCATAGCCCTACCCTTAGGAGGGTGTGAGGCACTCCACTACTGTGAATGGTGTAAACAACAACTAACCAACCTGATAACATACACTATACAGTATTACAGACAGCTATGTGGGGGAGATAGATGCAACAGTAATTGCAATGATGGTGGATGTGTCCACAACAGCCACACCCAGTGAGTTATAGCAACCCTAGTCTTACTGTACACCTCTACAGTGTGGAGGAGGGCATTAACACATCTTTGACCTGTGAAGGACTGTATGTCCACAGGATGGTACCTGTGGAATGTTGGCATTTGCCACGCAGTTCTGGGGGAAACATATTCTGTGAACGGAGGTAGATCCCTTAACATCTACACACAATCCTACATGTGGGATGGTGTACAAAAGCCTGCTATGATCTACATAGGCTGTGTGCACCTCCTAACCCTCATCTACACCTGTCATGATTGCGTCAAGGATGTATACCAAGTTCGGGTTGTATTCTCTGGCTTTAACAAGTCCAACATTGGCGGGGTCCGGGGTTTAAACATTCCCAGTGACATTGGCCATGGGTTCATTGTTGCAATCCACACAAAATACCGAATCTGCAGTGAGCAAATGCATAGTGTCATTCGCTCATTGCACATTCAATGCATCTATTCCAAGATTGTGCAATGTTGAAAACCTACTTTCGACCATCCAGCTTTCGGAGAAATTATTTTTCTCCCTTTGAAAGGTGAACCATATATATGCTTATATATATATATATATATATATATATATATATATATATATATATATACACATACATATGTATTTATTGCTGTATATATGTGGACATATGGATGTATACATATACATATATAGATGTATGCATATCTATGTATATATTGGCATACATATATGTATATATTCTTATATCTATATCTACACATATAGATATGTTATATAACTGCTGCAAATTGCCTTAAGCTGTCTGTACCTAATGGACCATGTTCTGCCCAGTAACAAAGCAAACAGCTCCTGCAAGTCTCAAACCAAGGACCCTGCAAACCATACACAAAGTGATTTACTACTAAGCTATAGCATATATGCATGATTCTGATGTTTTCATAAACATATTATCCAGTCCAGTAATTCAACAGTACAAAGAATGTATACCATCATCTAGATGTATGCGTAGAAATATATTAATCTGTAAACAGATACAACATATCTATATATGACATGTATATATATTTATATATATATATGTATATATATATATATATATATATATATATATATATATATATATATATATATATATATATATATATATATATATATGTATATATATATAGAGAGAGAGAGAGAGACATGTGTGTGTATGGCCGTATGAACATGTACGCCAATACGGTACCATGCAGTGGGGCAGCATGTAACATCAGATAGGAGGGGAGCTAGAACAATGACATCTACCACAGTCTGTACACAGGCTAAAGTGCATATTAACAATGCACACACTGCCGACAATCACCATAAGTACACAGACCTCAGTGCTGTACAATCATCCACAGAATGTACAAGTTATCTCATGAAATATAACCCCTACTGTACATAACATGTGTAGCAGTCTGATATCTCACTGGCTTGTTATCAGATATGACACTAATTATGGTGTATGGCACATATGCACCACTTCATGCACGACATATGTACAAAGGTTGACAGAGGTGTGGCTGGAAGCACATACACAGGGCCAATATTGACATGTTGCTGTGATACCCTTATACATTTACTGTTGTAACAGGGTTTGTTGCAACATATGTCCTATGAGGGATATGAAGTCAGTAACTGTCACGGCCTTCACCATCTACAGACTGCAGTCCTCACACTACCTTCTGCAGTCCACAGATAGATGTTCCGTGGTTAACACATGAAACCAAAGGCACAACACTGGCCAGTCTGTAGATGACCCTGCAGATGGGTATTCCTCATAAACATGGAACTGACATGGCAGGTATTGCAACATGTACAACAGCCACATCCAGACAAGCACTGTTAAACCAACATTACTCCAAATGCAGTATAGCAGCACTTACAGTCTGTAGTCAGGTCAGGCACATCCCCCTCCTGTTTGTTGCCCTCTTTCCAGAGTGTATGTTGTTAGAGGTAAATCCCCAGTCCATCTGAGATGCTGTTTGCCAAACAACAGATCTAGTTCCTGTTCACAGTGAATGAAAAGGCCCAACATCAACATGGTATTCCTAGATAATGGAGTGTGTTTCCATGCAATTGGCTATGGAATGTTACCACAGCTGATCCACATGCAATCAGCTAGAGGAGGGCTGTAATCAGTGCAGAGGCCATCAGCTGATCATGAGCATCACTTAAAATACACATGCTGCTGCCTAAACATAGCAGGTGTGGGTCCCCACATTGACCAGAGAGGAGATGGGGGAGGCAGACAGAGGCAAATACCTGTCAGGGAGGGGTGGGAGAGTAAAACTGTAGCATGTTTTTGTGTCACACACCTACCAGCACAGGGTATCAAATCCCCAACAACTATGTAGTGCTATCACAGTTAGATGTAGTTACTGGATGCGCCACATGGGTTACCTGTTGTGGAGCACTCAAGACATATATGTGATGATGAGTGACATCTGCAGCAGGGATATGGTACATATAAGGTAGGTGACGTACACGTGCCTGAATGCATGAGCAGATGCCAGCGTCAACACAGCCACAGTCTCACATGCATTGACACACTTGGCATGGCCAGGAGTACAACTCATCAGTAGTGGGATTGCCACAACACATCACTGTGCAGGTATCACATGCACCACATGGGTCATATGGAGGTCATAAGGGCAAAGAGTATGAGGAGGTGTCAGACATTGGACAGCATGCTTCAGTATGCCCATGGGGGTTGTAGTGAGTGTGGATGTGGCCATACGCACCATACAACACACACACAAACACACTGGGTGCCAGTACTGACATGCATGGGTGCATGTCTGCACAGGTGTATGGTGGTAAAATGTGCCAGCAGGCTATACAAGGGTAGGGGATGGGTATACCTTGGCATCAGGCCACAGGACAATGGTCTGCATTGTGGCTCAGGGCTGTAGTTTCTGCATTGGTATTATATCCCCCATCCAGTCACCTGGGTGATTATTGTGTGTGGCTAATGCTGTGCATCACCTGCATGTATGTGTTCCTTAGTCCATGACATGGATGGTGTCTATGTGCATACCTCCCATATGCATGTACAGTGACATGTGGAACTATACCTGGGGTATCTGGCCCATGTTGTGAACACAGATTATCATCAAATGTGCCAGTCTTGCCCACCTGTGGCAGGAACTGGTAATGGGTAGCAGGTTTTCCCTGAACCTACATTGATAGCATGCTAACAGCATTCCCTGGTGTCAGTAGCATCTGTCCATACAGGGCATGTTGTCAGGCATGTTATGTCCATTGTTGGTCACATGTGACCCACAATAGTATGTCCATTGTGGGTCACATGTGAAGGCACCACAGGTGGTGCAGGTGTCCATTGGGGAACATGCACTGTCTGCATGTACATGCATATTGGACTGGGCAAGGTGACATGCCCTCTGTAGCCCACTGCTATCACTCCATAGTCAGTATATATACAGTGTACTACCCATTTATTGGCATTTGCCTAGGCATGTGTGTGTATGACACACTGGTAGAGTGTGATCTGAGTAGTACTGGGGTTGCTAACTGCTATTGCCTGGCCTTGATGTCACATGTATGTTTGCACCCCAGCCTCTCAGCTATTTTACATCTGTTATCCTAGTACGGTTCACACACACACACACACACACACACACACACACACACACACACACACACACCTGTCATGTCTTGGAGTAGAACCCCTATATAACTAGTTTATTACACTACAGCACTACGCAGTTATAGTACGTGCCAGGGACATTACTGGAGTATTCCTTCTCCAAAGGTGTATTTCACAATGAATGACATCAGCAGCATTACCAACGTAAGGCATTTCAAATGTACTGCATGTGACTAGCCTATACTGCATTGCTCCATACACAAACTGGAACACACACAAAACATCCAGAACTGCCACACTCCAGCAGTATGCAGTTACCAGACTCGCTACAGGGATTACAGGGCTACAACCTTCCCAGAGGTGTATTTCTAGGTTGGTGTCATCAGCAGCCTTGGCAAAGTTGAGTATATGAATTGTAAGGAGTGTGAGTACCCTAAAAAGCATTACTCTCTACACAGTCAGACAAGCACACAAACACACACACTCACAGTTGCTAAGTCTGGAGTTAGAACTCCTGTCTAAGTATTTTATCACAGTACAGCAGTACACAGTTACAGGACGTGCTACAGAGATCACTGAGCTACAACTTTCCCAAAGGTGTATTTCTAGGTTGGTGACATTAGCAGCCTTGGCAAAGTTGAGTATATACAGATATACAGAGTATATAAATTGTAAGGAGTGTGAGTACCCTAAAAAGCATTGCTCTCTACACAGTCAGAGACAGACACACACACATACAATTGCCATGTCTGGGGTTAGAGCACCTACCTAACTACTTTATCACACCTACTTTATCACACTACAGCATTACGCAGTTATAGCACACACCACGGAGTTTACTGGGATATTTTTACCCCAACGGTGTTTTTCACAGTTGATGATGTCAGCAGACATGCCAAAGTAAGGCAATGGAAGCTGTAGTGCCTATAAATGGCCTCAAAAACATTGCTCCCTACTCTGACAAAGGAACACACCTAAACATTCACACTTACAATGTCTGGGGATTGAACTCCTACCTAACTAGTTTATTACACTGCACAGTTATAGCACATGCCATGGAGATTACTGGAGTACTCATTCCCCAAAGGTGTATATCATATTGGATGACATCAGCAGCCTTGCCAAAGCTGAGTATATGAATTGTAAGGTGTGTGAGTACCCTAAAAAGCATTGCTCTTTACACAGTCAGAGACAGAGAGACAGACACACAAACACACACACTCACAGTTGCCAAGTCTGGGGTTAGAATTCCTATCTAAGTATTTATCACACAATAGCAGTACGCAGTTACAGGATGTGATATGGAGATTATGGGGCTATAACCTTCCCAGAGGTGTATTTCTAGGTTGGTGACATCAGCAACCTTGGCAAAGTTGAGTATATGAATTGTAAGGAGTGTGTGTACCCTAAAAAGCATTGCTCTCTACACAGTCAGAGACAGACAAACACACACACACTCACAGTTACCAAATCTTGGCTTAGAACTCCTAGCTAAGTACTTTATCACACTACAGTACACAGTTACAGAATGTGCTATGGAGATTACTGGGCTACTGCACTCCCAAAGGTGTGTTTCACATTGGATGACCTCAGCAGGCTTGTCATAGTAGGGCTATGGGGAGGGAAGTGTGTGCATGGGTCATAACACATTCATCTAGGGGTTGACACGCCACATGCGGGCACACACAGGGTCATATGTCACGGTTATGTATACAGCTGCTAGATGACTACTTCCTTGTACAGTCATGTTGCACAGCTGGCACGTGCACCACATAGTCTGTTATGCTGACAGATACTGTTGGCTAGTATCTGCAGTGAGTGACATCTGCACCTCATATGTTTGGGGCCCTCTGGCTGTGTGCTGGGTGGGACAGGCCTGGATGACTCCTTGTCACAGTCAACCTCTTCCACACATTTATGTACATCTACCTTTGGCTTATTATAGTGTGTTGTCCTGACATATATGTCTGTATTCCTAGCCACTGTGTGTGCAAGGCATGAGTGGTGCATACTGACGAGTGTCCGCACTAACAACTGCAACTGCCAGATATGTCTGGTCCACTAGTGTTTGCAGTCATGGACTTCATGTGTATGTGTGTGAGCATGCCCAGTATGACCTTTCAGTATGTTGTTGACTGACATTGCCTTCATTTCTGTAAGTGTGTGAGCATACCCAGTATGGCCGTCTGTATTGAATGTGTGGATCATATCCAGGTAGTTTGTGCTGCAGTGGTGACCTTTGTGTTGTACACCGACAGGTAGCATGCTGTCTCTGTAGGGTATCCATCGATCATTTGGCTTTGACTGTTACAACATTTCTGCATAGCGGTGGGGGGCACAACTGACTGTTTCTGCATTTCTACACAGGAGTGATGGGTGCACACCTGACTGTTATTACATTACTATGTAGGATGTGGGGGGCACACGTGACACTTGTACACATTTGCTATGACTGTACTAGTATGTCAGGTACTCCATTTCATTCTGTATTGCTAACTATCATGCTGACTAGAGGCATACCAGTGTACTACAGATGGTGGCTTTGGTTGCCCTACATATTATTGTCTGACTTCCTACCATTCAGAACTAACATCCCACTGCCTGCCCTGTTGTGGTCTGTCTATATAGGCCTGGGGGGGAGATTAACCACAGCCATCATTCTGGGGTCATGGCACAGGCTCTGTTTGGGTTTGTCTACACCTGTCCTGCTGGCTGAGACTGTTGTTGGGTATGTGAACCTTCCTGACTGGCATGTGTGAGTCTTATGGACACACATGTCGCTCAGCCCATTTCCTGCAGTGGGTTTTGTCACCCTGTGTAGTACTGGCTACTGTGGTGACTTCAGTATATGTTACAGATGTCATGGTGCCACTATGGGTGTCTACAGTCTGCTGTCATAACATTTGGCTACCTAATTCCCTTGCATGCTCACATCCATACCATAGCTACAGGTAACAACACATTCTACTCCATTTGGCAATTGGTAGGTTGATTGGCTTACCTTGAGGGTGTGCCAGACTTGCGGATGGTGCAGAAGGGCTGCCTATGTCACATGCACATAGTACACTCCCTATACATGTTTGAGCACAGGTAGTGTCATGTTTGGCATCTTTTTTACTGTATGTGTGAGTCAGAGAGAGGTGTCATTCCCTGGGTCCTTACTGTGTCAGTGCATGTGCTATGTGTTGCCTCTTTGACAAGGCCAGGGTATACTAGGCACATCTCCTTCTGCCTACTGGGGCAGGCTCAGGTTGTTCCTCCTCTGAGTCACTCTGTGACTGTGCAGGCCTTGGCATTGGTGGGGGGTTGTGTGGCCCTGCCCCATGCTGTTCCTGCCGCAGCTGTATCAGCAGGATCATATTGTGTAGCATAGCACATACCATAACAATTTGGGTACATGTAGCTGGTGAATAATGCAAGGCTCCACCGGATGTGTCCAGACACCAGAACCGTGACCTGAGCATCCATAACACACACTCTATTATATGTCTGGCCTGTGCGTGTGCCTCATTATGGCATTGTTTTTCAGGTGTGTGTGCATTTCTGATGGGTGTCATCAGCCACGGCTCCAGTGTGTACCCAGCATCCCCCACTAGGTGACTGTAGGGGATGTCCACATTAGCAAATCTCTGGTACAGCTGGGTCAGATGCCATATGTGTGAATTGTCATAGCTTCCAGGGCAGCCAGCACACACATTCATTATAATGCCCTGAGCATCACATATGACCTGGCAGTTGATGGAGGGGATGCCCCTGCAGTTGATGTAGGCCCTACCCTGCTCAGCAGGTGGTGCTTTGATGCATATGTGCGTGCAGTCTATAGCACCCACTACCCCAGGGTATTCTGCTATTTGGTGGAAGAGACGCATATTGCTGGTCAACACCTCACGTGTGTTGAAATATACGTGCTCACTGGCATGTGCTCTCATGGCATCCAGGAATTGGTGGAATACTCTGGATGCTGATTCCTGTGAGATCCCCATGTTATTCCCAGTTGTGCTTTGTGAGGTACCTGTGGCTAGTATACCTAGGCCTACACATACCTTGGTATCCACTGGGATGGGTTCCCCTCGGTCACTTTTGTGTCAGGTGTGACCGGCACAGCTCAACAATTTGCTGTATGAGGTCTCTGTCCACCCTATAGCGCTCCACTATCTCCTGCTCATGTAGCCCCTGGTAGGTTACCCTGGGTCTGTACACTCTTCTCCATCTCCTTACTGTGGGTTTTTCGCAGCATTCACATCCTCACCACACTCAGCCTCTTGCACATATTGTTCTATGTTGCCTGCTGCAGCCCTTCTCATTTTGTAGGTTTGTTTGTTAAAATTTCCCCGCTTGTATACACTGGTGGTGTAGAGTGTGGGAAAAACTAGAAGGGAAGGTGTTTGCTTAGTTTATAGCAGTGTTCTGGGCTGGGCTGGTCTGCTGCCTGTGTAATTGGCTAATTCTGATACATTTCACCTGCCAGCTAAGCTAGTTCTCCTTGATTACCTTCCTACTGCTGTTTTCCCTTCCCATTGCCTTCCTGTTTAAGGCCAGGGGTGCACTGCACAAACAGAGTGCTCAAATGTGCACAGAGCTGTTATTTCCTGGTTTACTTTTTTTTTCTTTAAAACCCGGTGTGTGGCGCGCACACCGGCTTAGGTTTTGTGAAGAGTGCTAGGCAGGTTTAGACACCCCCCCCGCCAGCTTAGCTATTGCTAAGCTAAGAGCAATCTCGAGCCACAGGGTTCCAATCCATATAGTATGCCTGACTCCCCCCATGATATCACCTATATCTTAGTCTTGCACCCAGCTATTCATACTCTTACACTGTTGGGACCTGCCTTACATGTTGGGGAAAACTGGGATTCACTATCCTTCCCCTCATTTGCATAAGATTGCATGCTAATGCATAGTTACATGTCTCACACTGAGCCTCCCCTCTTGGCAACCATTACTCACTGGCCAGATTTTCTTCTGCCTGCCATTGACTTGCATGACAGAATACTGATTTTAGTTAGAATGCTTATTTTAGGTTTATTTTATTATTTCTCCCCTGATCCCATTCGTGCGCCGCTTCCCTATGCTTAAACAGCCGAGATCGGTGAAAAAATAAATACATTTTTTTTTTTATTGTTTGCAATGCCAGTGGCCTTATACTTGGCCATTGGCATGCTTCCTTAATGATATGCAGCCTTTATTAGGAGCTGTCATAGCTCCATTTCGGATTTTGCAGATATGCACTTGGTTACTGAATACATTTCTGCAGATAGCACTTGTCTTGCATGGACTACTGCTAGCTTCCTGGATTGCAAAATCACCTCATTTGCAAGAATTGCTCCTGCAAATGAGGTGATTTGCATACCAGGGCTTAGTCCATGCATGATTAGTGCAGGAGCTGTCGTGCACGCCCCTGCAGGCTATTCCTGGATTGCACAGCAGACACATTGCCTGCTAGGGCTCCTGCACTAATCATGCATGCCGTGCAGGGCATCAAGAATCCAGGGATAAATCTTTGTGTAAAGATGCCTATACTTTTAGCCAGAAGTTAGGTACTGTATCTGGGCCCGGGTTTTCCACTTAGGAGCATTTCTTAGTTTTGTTTCAATTTCCTTGGCCATTACTTCATCCCATTCCATATCCTGTACATTTGAACTTCTTACTGTTTCTTTTACTTCTTCTATCCCTTCATCATCTTTATTATGTTCCACAATGTCTTTATAGATATTTTTTCAAACTGTGTCTATTTCTTCTTTTTTGGTGGAGTTTTGATTCATTTTGCTTTATTTCCAAATTCTCTATAAATGTTTTTGGTCATCAATGTATTGCTTATTTTGTACTTTTCCTTTATATTTATCTGCATATATTGTTAGTTTTTCTTCATATGCTGATATCTTTAGATTATTATTTGCAATAGTGTATGATAGATCCTGGTCTGTTCTAATACTGCATGTTGTTTTTATCAGATCTATCTTTCTAAATATTTTTGTTGATCTGTTCCCTCTTCTATACTCTTCTAACAGTGACATAATTGCTTTATAGTTTTTTCTGTTTGATACTTCCATGATGGCATTTGATTTCTTCCCTTTTTTCCCTTATTGTCCTGTATGTTTGTGGTAAGACTCTGTTATTAATTTAGTTGCACAGTAATATATTCTATTCACTTCTGTTATGTCACTTGAATTTCTGTTAACAGTCTTGAATACTATGTTCATTTGTTTATTAGACTTGTAGCATTTTGGGCCTTATTGATTTTCTGTAATCTATTTCTTTCATGGATCTTAATATGTCTGTTAAATCAAGCAACTCTTCCCTTAGATCATTTTCTTCTAAACTGAAGGCACATTCTTTGCTCTCCGTTTCCTGTGAGCATTCTGCAGAAAGTTCCAGAACATCTTCCTGTGACATACATAGCTCTCAACCTTCGATCTCCAAAATGAGGAACACTGCCTCTCAGAATGTGGAACAAATTGGCAAAGTGTGGAACACTTACTAATGGCTTACTAACAACTTCATCTAGAAAGCTCATATGATGGCTAAAATGTGATATATTTACTTATAGAATAGGTCTTTTAAAGAAATAATATGATTCAGTTCTATTTACCATTGATATCAGTTAAAATGCTGCTAACACTAAATGTGTGACAACCTTGCCAATGTGGAACTTCGAGGAACATGAACTTTTTCAGACCCTAAATGAGGAACGTTCCTCGAAATGAGGTACACTTGAGAGATATGGTGACATATTCTCTTCAGCTGCATCCTGCATCATCCCTTGCTTTGTCTTGTGGGAATTCACTGGCCTATCATTCCATAACATTGACTGTGTCAGAGTTGCCACTATTTCCTGTTCCTTCCCTTGCTGTGCAACTCTAACTGGACTTTTGCACTGGTTTCCTACTAAAGGTTTCAAAGTATCTTCATGTGGCAATTGATCAGATGCTTCCTACTCCAACTCTTTTCCCTAATTTGGGAACTCAGTATTCCATCATGCTGTGAAGTTACCAGAGTTGGATTTTTTACATTATATCCTTCACTTTGCAGGTAATCCATAACTTTGTTTCTATTCCTTTAACTTTCCCCTTTGTTTTCTTATTTTTGTATTGTACAGTGTTCATTATCTGGATGCCTTTGACTGTTTTTCTCTCCCAGTATCTTTGGAGCTGCTTTTTTGTATTGATTATTTTTGCTTTTTCCTTTGCATAAATATTGCACTATATTAAATCTTTTTTTTTTTTTTCTTTACCATGTTCATATTTCTTCATCAGATGTCTCCTGTTCCACCTGTTTCTCCTTATTTTGGGGACTCATTGCTCCATCATGCTGTGATATAACCTGTTAGACTTTCTACACTAAATCCTTCACTTTGCAGGTATTCCATAACTTCAGCTTCTATTTGTTTAACTTCTACTTTACTAATCTTCTAATCTAAGTTCCCTCTTTGTAATCTTATTTTTTGTATTGTGACGTTTTCCATATCTGCGTGGCTTTGCCTGTATTTATCTTCAAATATCTTTGGAGCTGATTTTTTGTATCGATTAGTTTGTCTATCTCCTTCATATAAATGTTACACCATATCAAATCTCTTTCTTTACCACGTTCATGATTCTTTTCTTTTTTTATACCTTTCAAAAATCCCTAGGTTTTGTTGTCTATATTTTTGCACTTCTTCAGTTGCTTCTTTTTCCAAAGGACCTAAGATTTCCTGGTCTATATAAATGTTTTTCATGAATCTGTTGTATTAATAGACAGAAATATGCATTTGAAGCTTTTGACAGTTTTTCTTGAGAAAATATGTTTCTTTCCTCAAACTTCTCTCTTAATCTTTTTGCATATCTTCTATCTGGAAATTCTGGGCTTCTTGCATAATAGTAACAAATTACAATACATATTTTCTTTCTTATCCTCAATAGTCCACTTTATCATTTTATGGCTCTTTTTTGGCCTGTAGTTTTTTTTGTGTTTTTGTGGACTACTACTGCCTTCTAAAACAGGGGCGCTATCCACCTCCTTAGCCTGGCCTAACAGCATTGTATGAATGTTTCCATGTCTTGAGGATTCTACACTGTCATTTTTTCGAGTCCTGACACCAGTGCACCTATCAGGATTGGGCAATTTTATTCTGGAACTTGTACACCCAGTTGTCTTTGTTATTTTTTAACCTACCTCTATCCATGATATATGCTATATAAAATACAGTCTATGTATTAATGTCATCCTGCTTAGATTTTGTAAAAATAGGGTCTGCCTCATGAAGGCATTCACCAAGACTTGAGGATGAATTCATTTCCAGCAATAATATTCTACCTTGCTTGCTGGTTTTATCATCTCTCCATCTAGACTCTTTTATCACTTCTCCAGCTTTGCAACATGGTTTATAACATGTTGCCATATAATTCATAACAGTAATACATATTTACATACTTGCTTATTTTATGCTTCGATGTACATAATTATTAATATTTTTGTTGTAATGTACATAGTGTGGTAGCAGAGGTATGGCATGCAGCCATATTGATATTGCCATGGAGACTGGCTGTTGTTTGATAGTTTTGGAATTAAGAGTTTGGGAAGTAGATGAAAAGAGGGAGAGCATGATACTTGTACAGGGGAAGGGCGATAAATAGATACATGATCTTGCTTGTCTTAAAAATCACTTAGGTACTGATTAGATTTAAATTATTTTGAGCTTAACTATAACTTCCTGTCTGCATTTATATATTTGCAAAGATTGACTAATTAATTGTTTGAGCAGTTATATACCTACTAAATGCATAGACAAGCTGTGAATTTACTGAAGACGCTAATGCATGTGAACACTTTTATATTACATTATCGACTGATGAAAAGAGCGAACTCTCTTTCATTGAACCGATAATGTCGAAAGTCCTAAACAGCGAAGAGACAGAACAGTGAATTTTTTCCCATTCGCTGCTCCACAAAAAACAAAACAAAACAAAAAAAACCCTTAACACACAAAACAATTGGGGGGCTTCACCCCCACATCCCCCCTACTTAAATATAACATCTCTGAGATCACACCATAGTGGAGAAAATGGAAAATCCCAAAGACATGGCCCACCTTTTTTTTTTCCATGGGGAAAAAAAATGATGTTCCGTGTCTTCGCTGTTTAGGTCTTTCGACATTATCGGTTCGATGAATGAGCGTTTGGTCTTTTCATTAGCCATTAATGTAATATAGACTCCCTGTGGGCAGGGAGTTAAGGGAGAGAGTTAGCTTTTGTCCATGAAACAGAAGCACTTGTAGGTTTCCCTTGGGTGACCCAGAAGCTTCCTTCTAAAATGTGGGTATTCTGCTATGTTCTTGAGGCCTATGGGTAAGTACTTTCAGTTAGAAGGAGCTGTTTTGCTATAGACTGTTTCCCTGGATGAGATTCCAAAGAGTGGCCTTTGTAGGCAAAAGTCATTAATATTCCAGTTTCACAAGAGGGTAGGAAAAGGTTTTGACTAGTTGCCTGCCTCCATGAGATGGAAAGAAACAATTACATAAATGTTAAAGGTAACTGAGTAAAAAAGAAGAAGAAGAAGAAGCATGGAATGAGCTTTTCCTGGGAGCCAGCTGACTTCTTGTAGAGTTAGCAACAGTACACCAGTTAGAGACGTATACCAAATGGCTCTGTCCTATGACTCAGGTCTCCCCGTACAGTCATGTACAATACCTATAGCACTACTTTAGCTGCATATCTACTGCCCAATCACATGATACCTTTTACCTTCACTTACTAACATGACCCCAGTGTATTTAAATTCTTTCACTCGATGTAGCCAGTCTCCACATACCGTATCCTGTTTTCTAGATGTGAACTATAACTTCTTATTTGGGTGTGCTGTTTTTCAAACCATTTGAGTCACATTCTGCTGAAAATTGTTCCAGTGCCTGCTAGAGAGCACAGTCCCAAAAGGCTAATAGAAAAACATCATCTGCAAGCAATAAAGATGCCATCCTGACATCTCCAATCTGCTGTACCTCAGAACGTATATGCTGTTCTAAATCCTGTCCATGGAAGTCATACAAAGTATTGCAGACATGATGCACCCTTAGCATCCTTGTTTGCCCATACTGAATGTATTAGACTTAACATAAAGACTGATGTAGAAGTCATGATCATCAGTATGCAGAGTGCAAATGGCATGCAGCAGCAGCAACCTTTCCACAACAAACTGTTGTATAACTTCACACAAAACAGTTAGGAGTGCATAGGCATATACTCTGTCAAGTCTACAAAAACACGTAGACAGTATTAACAAACTTTCATGACCATTCTGATATCTGTGGAAGAACAAAGAGTTCATCTGCTGTTCCACAGCCTGGATGGACTCTGCATTGCTCTTCTTGAATCATTCTGTATACATTTTCCAAAATCACCCATAAAGGAGGTTTCACTTTAAGGCTACTACATTGCTTGTTTTCCTAGCTTGTCATTGTCTTTCAGTCATATTCAGAAAACCCCCCTTAGCACTAGCTGGAAGGCCTCTTTCTTTAACATGATGGCTTCCCTCCCTCAGAACTGATATCCACTAACATTGACATTTTTCATCACAGAACTTGTTTTTTAATCTTCTACTACTGAATATTTCATGTATATCCACAAACCCCTTGTTTACATCTATCTATATCTATATCTACATCTACATCTACATCTATATCTACATCTATATCTACATCTACATCTACATCTATATCTATATCTATATCTATATCTATATCTATATCTATATCTATATCTGTATCTACAGGTAAATAAATAGATGAGTGAATTTCAACTGCACCTCTGAAGTTTTTTTGCAGAGAATGGGGACAGCTGTGACTTTAACACATCTGTTACTTATCTATGCTAACACTGAGATCCCCATGTGTTAGGTGTAAAGGGAATGCTTTTGTTTACTCCACCCTCAAACTCTGCATATATTCTTTCATGATAGTTTTATATTTTTCCACATGAAGGCAGTGAAAGGAAGGTAGCATTGTTCACTGACATGGAAAATAGTCATGCAGGACCTTAACACAGGATGGCAAGAAGCAACAGCTTGGATGATATATTACTCACTATGAACATTCTAAAACATCAATTTATCACATTATGTATATATTGCAAAGTAGCATTTATTTATTTAATCACATATCACAGCTATATGTTAGATACATGAGAACAGTACTCTCATGTTTATACATTTAAACACTGTCAGTACTTTTCATTTTTATACAAATGTATGTAGTACTATTCTAGCATAGTAATGTTATACATTGGTGCTGACAATATCCCATGCAGCAGCTATGGAGAAAAAAATCCTGTTTCTTGACAATCTTTTTCCTTTCATCATGGACATGTAAATTAAATGTGAAAGATATTTATTTTCTTAGAATATCAGTAAAAGAGTCAGGAATTAGCTTAGTTTGTGTCTTTATTTTGCAAGTTATCCCTTTTTGGCCAATCACAAATAGGCTCTTTTTGAGAAAGGATTTTTTACATGAATGAAATTCATGTAGTAACTGCTACATTTTGATTTAATGCCATAATTCTTGGCAGATACAAATAATTACATTGTAGTTGACTTCAAAGTAATGTACTTGTGCCTATGTGTATGAATATGTATCTGTGTGTGTGTGTGTGTGTGTGTGTGTGTGTGTGTGTGTGTGTGTGTGTGTGTGTGTGTGTGTGTGTGTGTGTGTGAATGTCTGTGTATGTGCTTATGCATTTGTGTATATGCAAGTATGTATGTATGTGCATGAGTACATGTGATCATATATATGTATATGCATATGTGTGTGCTTTTGTGTGTGCATGTGCATGCATGTGTGTGTGCTTGTGTGTTTGTGCATGTACATGTGTGTGCATTTGTGTGTGAGAATGTGCATGAGTATATTTGTTTGTGTGTGTATGTGCATGCATGTGTGTGTGCATGTATGCATGAGTGTGTGCATCAAAGAGACAGAAAGATGGGTTGACTGACTTATTTAGAGCTACACAAATGATATGAGGATAAAAGGAGTTTATGAAAAACAAATCTATGTCTTTTGTAAGTAGCTCAGTCATAGCTCATTATTTCCTCTTATAGTCCATATTGGCAGGCATGGTTCATAGGTTCATAGGTTGGTACTAGGCTATCAGCCCTAGGGCCTATACAAGCCTAGCCATAACAATTCCCTGGCTATTTCTTCCCACACTATTTAATTCCCTGGACCCCTGTCTAATGGGTTAAAACTGTATTTGCTTACAAACTAAAATAAAAAAAATTAAATCTTGCAAGAACTATTTCTTCTGGAATGCTAGCTTAATGCCTGGTATGGCTACAGCTGTGTTGAATCATGTTACTGAAGCAAACAATATTTACTTTTACATATGTCGTATAAAATGACTAGGACATGAAACTTTGCTTAAGAATGCCTCATAGACTTACAAGTTACTGTGGCAATAGATTCCAGACCATGAGCCTTTCCTGTATGCACAGATTGGCATACCAAAGCAAGCAGTTGTGAAATAATTTCTTTCCACAACAATGAACACTCTGATGCAGCAAACCAGTATCAGCCAGCGTTCCGCTTCAATGCTTATTTGACTAGACGGATGGACAGGCCATCAGCAATGCAGCAGGTCTGGTTTATTACAATATTTATTCAGCAAATTGTCAGTGTCTGATGACAGCTTCTGCTAAGTTCCCACTTTACCAAACAAAGTCAAAAAATAAATGGAGAATATTAAATTAATAACTCACGTGGACTCAAACGCTGTTACGTTACTGTAAATAAGTATGCTTCAATTATGCTGGTGGTCCTGCAGGTGCTGTGCTACTAAGGTTTTCAATGCTATGGGTATCCACACTGTTGATAGAGAAAATAAAAGCAATGCTTCCTTTTATAGAAACACTGATTGCATTGCTCCACATCTGTAAAGCAAATATTTACCTAGAATTATCCAAAAGAGATTACGGTTCTAAGCCATTACTGCTTCATCAAAGGTGTGCAGTAGTTTATAGAATTATAATGAAAGGAAGCAAGAAACAGTGTTATGCCCTGTCTATGCATTACTGTTACTGCCATTTGAAAAAGGCAACAAGTTGGTCTTAAAAAAAACGTTCATAGAGAGAATTCTGCATTTAAATGATAATATAAAAACAAAGAAAAAAAAACTACAACTAATTACAACATTAGTACAAAGAACAACCACAGTGAATAAAAAAGAATTACAGAAAAAAGAACACATAATGCATAACACTTAAGTAGAAGTATATCTTTAAACAAGGTATTTACCTGTTCTAGCCCCCCTCCCCCGATAACCCTATTATAAACTATAGTGGGATGGAGAAAAATATATACAATTTCTGAAATAATTAAAAGTGGATATGGCAGTGTATTGTACACATTTTAAAGTAATATAATTAGAAATCAGTATATTATGATATGTTAAATAGAGTTTGCTATTTATGAGCATTTAGACCTTTATGATTGTCATAGTGATCCTTAGGTAAAGCTTAAGCACTTAAAAGCCATTGTATTAAAATTAGACCAAATAATGACTTTGACATGTATTTTATTTATTTATTAGCATTTGTTTACTGGGATAGTCCACTGGGCCATTAAGAGCCCATATTCAGTGTAGACCCAGGGAGAAAAGCTCCATAAAATAACATAGAATATTTAACAGAATTAACAATGTGAAAATTTACATGAAAATATAACATTATACAGAAAATTTAACTATGTAAGATTTACATGAAAAATAAATACAAAGGCAAACAACAAGAATTAGTTAAAAATAGAGAGTATGCTTAAATGCATTCTTAAGATTACAAAAAGTTAAATAAAAGTGAAAAGGGTTCATTATGCAAGAGATCACATTACAAGTGTAATTAAGTTATCTCTAGAGACTTAATTGAAAGAGAAATTTGAAATAAGAGTATATACTAGAAGAAGATGCCAGTCAGGTTATGAAGGGAGAAGGTTTAGTACAAGTATAGATCCAGTTAGCAGAGAGGTGTTCATGCAAAGACATTTTGAAAGAAGCATGCTTCTGAGTGATTTGAATTGCTAATGGTAGGGCATTCCAGGCTCTGGATACCACACAATTCATTTATTTTATTAATATAACATTTGTTTATCAGGAAAGTACGACTTGGAATGAACCATTTTTCAGTGCAGACCCAGGGAGAAATGCTCCAGACACGTCTTTGTAATGTGGGAGGAAACTGGAGCACCCACGGAAAACCCACATGAACACAGGTAGGTCATGCAGACTCCACACAGAAGGCACCTCAGCTGAAAATTGAGCTAGAGAACCTCTGACTGTGAGGTGACAATATTAACTATTGTTAATTAAGTAATTAAAGGTTGGGAGGGTGGCCTAATGGTTAAGGTGTTTGCCTTACAAACACAAGGTGCAGGGTTTTAGTCTCACAAGGGATAATTGGCTAGGCTTAAAATGGCTGACAAGGGCAGTTAGATTAGTACTAATCTATGAACCTATGAACTGCTGCATCACCACACTGTCCAAATAGTAAAGTAGTTGGCCTGCAGGTAAGTTGGGCTTGTGGGCTTCCAAATGGTGCTGGTTTTCAGATCTAAGGGACCTATTGGGACCATAGTGGACAAATAAAGAACTTGGAGCAGGACAATCTGATGGCTTGAAGATTGTTTTGTGTGCTGTAGTTAATTGCTGATAGGTGAGATAATATGGGAGTTCAAGCCAGTTCAGTGAGTGTAGGGATGTGCAGTGGTGGATAGAATGCCTGGAATTTGTTGCAAACTTGGTGATTTTGTTATAACATATTTCAAGTTTTGTTTTTAGGGAGGATAGCAGATTAGTAAGCAAGGGGCCACTATAGATAAGAGAGGGAAGTAGATAATTAGTAACAAGTACTTGTTTAGTGGGAGGAGAAAGGAAATGTTTATGCTTGTAAAGAATACTTAGTTTTTGGTGTGCTTTATAGATATTTCCCCGGATTTACGAAGCCCTTTATAGCGTGCAGGATTAGTTTAAGAGCTATTTTCGGCAATATGGCCGACGAGTGGTCCAGGAAAGAGCTCCCAGGAAGTGCATGTGAACTCTTAGGCTTATCCTGCATAGACCAAGCTCCTGTATGCAAATTACCCTCATTTTCAGGTGAAAACCATGCAAGTGAGGGTAATATGTGATCCAGGAAGCCGGCAGCTGTCAGTGCAGGATGAGTGCAGTCTGCAGGAATGTACTCGGTTAGTAACCCAGTACATTTCTGCAAACCACAAAACGGAGCTATGACAGCTCCAAATAAAGGCTGCATATTACTGAGGAAGCATGACATGTCCAAGTAGAAGGCCAGTGGCATTGCAAAATGTTTAATAAATAAAAAAAAACAACTTTTAATTTTTTACACTGATCTCGCCTGGTTAAGTATAGGGCAGCAACGCGCAAACGAGATCGGGGGGAAATCAATAAAATAAACCTAAAATAAGCATTCTAGCTAAAATCAGTATTCTGCCATGCAAGTCAATGGCAGGCAAAAGACAACCTGGCCAGTGAGTAGTGGTTGCTAAGTGGGGAGGCTCAGTGTGGGACATGTAACTAGTAGGCAATCCTATGCAAATGAGGGAAAGGTTAGTGAATCTCAGATTTTCCCAGGGTGTGAGGTAGGTCCCAAGAGTGTAAGAGTATAAATAGCTGGGTGCAAGACTAGGATATAGGTGACATCATGGGGGTGTGTGTCAGGCATACTGTAAGCGGATTGGAGACCTGTGGCTCGAGATTGCTCCTAGGTTAGCATGGCTAAGCCAGGGGTGTGTCTAAACCTGCCTAGCACACTTTACAAAGTGTAAGCGGGTGTGCGCGCTGCACACCAGGTCCTACAGAAAGGAAATAGAAGTTAAACCAGGAAAAAGTAGCTCTGTGCACATATGAGCACTCTGTTTGTGCGGTGCGCACACAAGCTTAAACAGGGAGGCAATGGGAAGGGAAAACAGCACTAGGAAGGTAATCAAGGAGAACTAGCTTAGCTGACAGGTGAAATGTATCAGAATCAGCCAATTACACAGGCAGCAGACCAGCCCAGCCCAGCACACCACTATAAACTATGCAAACACCTTTCCTCCTTGTTTTTCCCAAAAACCCTGCACCACCTGTGTATACAGATGGGGAAATTTTATAAAATGAAAGCAAGAGAAAAAATGTCAGGGGCTGCATTTGCTATCATAAACCAGCATGTACAAGAGGCTAAGGGTGGTGAGGATGTGAATGCTGCTGAGCAACCCACAGTGAGGAGATGGAGAAGAGCATACAGACTCAGGGTAACCTACCAAGGGCTACATGAGCTGGAGATAGTGGAGCGCTATAGGATGGACAGGAACCTCCTACAGCAAATTGTTGAGCTGTGCCGGCCACGCCTCACACACAGAACTAACAGAGGGGAACCCATCCCAGTGGATACAAAGGTATGTGTAGGTCTAAGAATACTAGCTACAGGTGCCTTCCAAAGGCCAACTGGGGATATGATGGGGATTTCACAGGCATCGGCATCCAGGGTACTCCATCAGTTCCTGGATGCCATGTCAGCACATGTCTGTGAGCATGTATATTTCCCCATCACCCGTGAGGCTTTGGCCAGCAATATGTGTCTCTTCCACCAGATAGCAGAATACCCTGAGGTAGTGGGTGCAATAGACTGCACACACATATGCATTAAAGCACCACCAGGTGAGCGGGGTAGAGTCGACATCAACCACAAGGGCTTCCCCCTCCATCAACTGCCAGGTTGTCTGTGATGCCCAAGGCATGATAATGAATGTGTGTGCTGGCTGCCCTGGAAGCTACCACGATTCCCACATCTGGCATCTGACGCAGCTGTAATAGACATTTGCCAGTGGGAACATCCCACATGGTCACCTAGTGGGGGATGCTGGATACGCACTGGAGCCATGGCTGATGACACCCATCAGAAATGCACACACACCTGAACAAGAACTCCATAATGACACACACGCACAAACACGAATCATAATAGAACATGTGTTTGGGATGCTCAAGTCATGGTTCCGGTTCCTGGACACATCCGGTGGAGCCTTGCAGTACTCACCAGCTCATACATTAAAAGGAATGCCAAACATGACACTACCTGTGTTCAACCATGTATCGGGAGTGCACTATGTGCATCCGACATAGGCAGCCCTGCATCACCACTCTCAGTACTGGGACACCCACATGGTAAGTGGCTCACACATGCCAGTCAGTGGGGGGCACATACTTAACAACACTCACAGCCAGCAGGATAGGTGTAGACAACACAAACAACTGCTCTACTATGGCCTCTGAAGGAGCTCCATGGGTAACTCCTACCTCATCTCTACACAAACAGACTACAGCAGGCCAGCCAGTTGGATGTCAGTTGTGAAGGCTAGGAAGTCAGAAACTAATATGTAGGGAGTGAAAGCTACGATTTGTAGTACAATGGTATGCCTCTAGCCAGCGCGATAGGTAAGACTACAGACTGAAATGGTGTACCCGACATACCAGTGCAATCCTAGCAACTGTGAAAAAGTGTAAGGTGTGCCACACCATCCCATGTACACTTATGGTAACAGTCAAGTGTGCCCCCATCCTGTGTAGAAATGTAGAAATGGTTTGGTGTCCTCCCCCCGCTAAGCAGAAATGTAGCAGCAGTCAATGCCAAATGACTGATGTATACCCTGCAGACACAGCATGCTACATGTCGGTGTACAGCACAGAGGTCAGGACAGCAGTACAAACCACCTGGACTTGATCCACACATACAATATAGATAGCCATGCTGGGCATGCTCACACACTTAGAGGAATGAAGGCAATGTCAGTCAACAACATACTGAAAGCCTATACTGGACATGCTTACACACTTAAACACAAGAAGGCCATGCCAGTAAACAACAGTGGACCAGAAATATCTGGCAGTTGCAGTTCTCAGTGCAGACACATGTCAGTATGCACCACTCCTGCCTTGCATACACAGTGGATAGGAATATAGACATATATGTAAGGACAACACACTATAATAAGCCAAAGGTAGATGGACATAGATGTGTTGAAGAGGGTGACTGACAAGGAGACATCTGGGCCTGTCCCACCCAGCACACAGCCAAAGGGCCCCAAACACATGAGGTGCAGGTGTCACTCACTGCAGATACTAGCCACCAGTATCTGTCAGCATGATGGCATTTTGCACGGGCCAGCTTTGCAACATGACTGTACAAGGAGGATGTCAAGTAGTAGCTGTATACATGTACCTGTGGCATATGACCCTGTGTGTGCCTGCATGTGGCATGTCAACCCCAACATGAATGTGTTATGGCTCATGCACACACTGCCCTCCCCATAGCAGTATCATGACAAGCCTGCTGAGGTCATCCAATGTGAAATACACCTTTGGTGGAGCTGTATCTCAGTAATCCCCGTGGCGCATCCCATAACTGTGTACTGCTGTACTGATAAACTAGTTAGGTAGTAGTCCTAACCCCAGACCTGGCAAATGTGTGTGTGTGTGCCTGACTGAGTAGGGAGCAATGTTTTTAGGCCACTCACACCCTGTACAATACACATACCTGACTTTGTCAAGGCTGCTGATGTCACTCACCTAGAAATACACCTGTGGGGAAAATCATAGCCCAGTAATCTCTGTAGGGCATCCTGTAACTGAGTACTGCTGTAGTGTGGTGTACGGCTGTGGTAGGATTTCATCTCCACCCATGGCAGTTCTGAAGGTTTTGTCTGTGTTGCAATGTCTGTCTATGGAGCAGTGCATCATAGGCTACTCACTCGCAGCACATTTGAAATGCCCTACATTGCCAATCCTGCTGATATCAATCATTGTGAAGTAACACTTTGGGGAAAAAGCTCTTTAGTAATGCCTGTGATGTGGCCTATAACAGCTCTGTGGTGTGGTATAGACCTCAATCAGGGGTTCTATACCCACTCATGTCAGTTGTGGATTTTATGTGTGTGTGTCTTACTGTCTGTGTAGGGAGCAATGCATTTCAGGCTACTCAGTTGCAGTACAGTTGAAATGGCCTACTTTGGTAAACCTGCTGATGTCATTCAATGTGAAATATACCTTTGGGGAAGGAAGTCTCTAGCAATCCCCGTGGTGCGTCCCATAACAGCTCCATGTTGTAGTGTGATATAAACCTTGATCAGGGGTTCTATACCCACTCATGCCAGTTATGAAGGTTTTGTGTGTGCCTCACAAGCTGTGTAGGGAGCAATGCATTTTAGGCTAGTCACTTGCAGTACAGTTGAAATGCCCTACTTTGGTAATCCTGCTGATGTCTTCCACTGTGAAATACACTATAACTGTGTGGTGCTGTAGTGTAATAAAATAGGTAGGTAGGGGTTCTACTCCCAGACATGACAGGTGTGTGTGTGTGTGTGTGTGTGTGTGTGTGTGTGTGTGTGTGTGTGTGTGTGTGTGTGTGTGTGTGTAACCTGTATCCTGAGTAGAGGTGAGTGTGTGTCAACTGTGGGCATTGTGAAGGGGGTTTTGATCATTTATTTTATGGTGGCCCTACTATATATCACAATGTCAACCATACAGGGATAACAGATGTAAATTATCTTGGAGGCTTGGGTGCAAAGCCATATGCATACATGTGACATCAAGGCCAGGCAATCCAAGTTAGCAACCCCACTATTACCCGGAGCACACACTCAACCCATGTGTCATATGAACACCCATGCCTAGGCAGCATGCAATACATGGGTAGTACACTGCATATTGGCCACTAATAGTAGCTATGCAGTGATATCAGTGGGCTATAGAGGGCATGTCACCCTGCTCATCTCTCCAATATGCATGTACATGCAGACAGTGCACCTCTACCATGTTCCCCAATGGACACCTGCACCACCTGTGGTGCCTTCATATGTGACTCACAATGGACATACCATGCCTAACATGTCCTGTATGGACAGATGACAGTGACATCAGGGAATGCTGTTGGCATGCCATCGATGTAGGTGAAGGGTAACCCTGCTGCCCAGTACCAGTTCCTGCCACAGGTGGGCAAGACTGGCACATCTGATGATAATCTGTGTTCACAACATGGGCCAGACACCTCAGGTACAGTTCCACATTGTCACTGTACATGCATGTGGGAGGTGTGCACATCCCAGACACCATCCATGTCATGGACTAAGGAACACATACATGGCATGTGGTGTACAGCATTGGCCACACACTATAGTCACCCAGGTGACTGGATGGGGATGCAATACCCATCTGTGTGGGCAAGTGCAGTAACTACAGGCCTGAGCTGCAATGCAGACCATTGTCATGTGGCCTGATGCCAAAATATACCCATCATCTACCCTTGTACAGCCTGCTGGCACAGTTGACCACCACACACCCGTGTAGACATGCACCCATGCATGTCAGAACTGGCACCCTGTGTGCTCATGTGTGTGTGTGTTGTATTGTGCATATGTCCACATCCATACTCACTACAATCCCCCCAGAGTATACTGAAGCATGCTGTCTGATGTGTGACATCTCCTTGTACCCTTTACCCATACGGCCTCCATATGACCCGTGTGGTGCATGTGATACCTGCACATTGATGTGTTGTGGCAATCCCATTAGTGATGAGTTGCACTCCTGGCAATGCCAAGTGTGTCAATGTGTGTGCATCCCTGTGTGAGTGTGCCTGTGCTGACGCTGGCACCTGTATATGCAGAAAGGCATGTGTACAACACCTACCATATATCTACCGTATCCCTGTTGCAGATGTCACTTACCCTCACATACATGTGGTACATCCAATAACTGCATTGAACTGTGATAGCACTACATAGTTGTTGGGGGTTTGATACCATGTGCTGGTAGGTGTGTGTCACGAGCATGCTTCAGTTTTACACTCCCACCCCTCCCTGACATGTATTTGCCTCTGTTTGCCTCCCCCACTCCCTCTCTGGTGGATGTGGGGACCCACACCTGCCTTGCTTAGGCAGCAGCATGTGTAATTTATGTGATGCTCATGATCAGCTGATGGTCTCTGCACGAATTGCAGCCCTACCCTAGCTGATTGCATGTGGAACAGCTGTGGTAACAATCCCATAGCCAATTGCATGGAAACACATTCCAATACCTAGAAACCTCATGGTGGTGTTGGGCCTTTTCAGTCACTGTGAGCAGGAACTAAATCTGTTGTTTGGCAAACGGCATCCCAGATGGATTGTGGATTCACCTCCAACAACATACACTGTGGAAACAGGCCAACAAACAGGAGGGGATGTGCCTGACCTGACTACAGACTGTACTTTCTGCTATACTGCATTTGGAGTAATGTTGGTTTAATAGTTTTTGTCTGGATATGCCTGTCTTACATGTAGTAATACCTACCATGTCAGTTCCGTGTATATGAGGAATCATCATCTGCAGGGACATCTGCAGACTGGACAGTGTTGTGTCTATGGTTTCATGTGTTATCCACAGTGTATCCCTCTGTGGAATGCAGATGGTAGTGTGAGGATTGCAGTCTGTAGATGGTGAAAGCAGTGATGGTTACTAACTTCATATCCTCTCATAAGGCATATGATGCAACAAACACTGTTACAATGGAAAATATACAAGGGTATCACAGCAACATGTCTATACTGGCCCTGTGTATGTGCTGTCAGCCACACCACTGTCAATGTTTGTACATATGGCATGTATGAAGTGGTGTATATGTGCTGTATGCCATAAATAGTGCCATCATATCTGATAACAAGCCAGTGATATATCAGAGTGCTACACATGTCATGTACAGTAGGGGTTATATTTCATGACATAAGCTGGACATTCTGTGGATGTTTGTACAGTACTGAGGTCTGTGTAGTGATGGTGAATGTCAGCAGTTTGTGTATTGTTAACATGTACTTTAGCCTGTGTGCAGACTGTGGTAGATGTCATTGTCCTACCTCCCCATCTATCAGATGTTACATGTTGCCCAACTGTATGGTACGGTTTCACCGTACATGTTTGTAGGGCCATACACACACATGTCCCAAACCACAGACAGCCATCAGACCAAACTGTGTAGCAGCCCAGTATATGTAGGGACATTCAGTGACTGGCACATATGAGGATGGTGTAGAACAGATAGTCTATATACTGTAATATTATGCTAGCGTACCCTATGCAGCTGTGGCTGTGTTCACATTGGTTGTGGTAATGCACTGTCACACAAGTTATCTTACCCTGTGCTGTGACATGGCTGTTGAGCCTGCTATATATGCAAGTATCTGTGCATTCCCCCATACAAGATGTAGGCCAGTGTTGAGTCAGTCTGCCTGCAGCCTGCACAGTGCATTGTTACATGCCTAGCAAGCATAGTGTACTTAACCAGTGGGATGTCATGTGCAGATACTTGCCAGATGTACTGCTGCCGGGCCTGCCTTAAATGTCATTTACGTCAGACAGACCAGTGGGATGCTGTACAGATGTATATCAATATCTACTGGGTAGTATGTTTCCATGGCACCCCTGTACCAGCAGTCATTATGTGTCAGGCCAGACAGTAGTGTGTGACTCCAACACCTATGGTGCCAAATGTATACCAGTTTTTATGTGTTATACCCATCTACATGGCTGTCTACATCCATATTGTCAGGCCCAGTACACATGTGGTGCACTAAGGGAATATGTGCATACCTCTGGACTGTACAGGGTGTGTCCAAAGTTCCATATAAAGTGGCCAAAATCTCTACTGCACTCCACAGGGGCATTACATGCTAGCAGCAGTACTTTACAATGATGTCTGTAGGATGTTTGTCAGTAGCCAATAGCGCACATGTTATAAGCAGATGTCAACATCCACACACACCATGTCTGTGAAGACAATCCCAATGACAGTAGCAACAGGCTAGTAATATAGCTGCTATACATACCTGACATCCCCTTGCACTATGACATTGCGCCTGTAAGGGCTGGGGTACAGCTACACTCCATGTCCAGGACATATGGTGGAAATATATGTACACATACCAATCCAGATAGCTATATATATATATAATGACACGTGTACTACATTGAATTACCACTGTCATGGTAAGCACCCACGATAAATCCCTACAGCATGTGGCCTTAGTCCCTTCACATTTCTTGTGTGACGGACATCTGTCCTGTGTGTGGGCATCAGTGATACAGGCAGCAGGTAGCAATACCTCTCACAGGAGAACATGCACACACAGAGTGGACACATGTGTAGAAGGTTCAGGAACTACAGACAGACTGTGGGTAGAGTTGTGTAATGCTTTGCATAGTACTGGTGTTACAGGGTGTGCGTACATACTAGTGTACCTCGGAATGCAGTCTGTCTTCATAGATCACTATTGTGGGCCTACCTCTTGCTGGGCAGAGGTATGCATATCATGTGATGTCTGTTCACCACACAAGCCTTGTGTCAGATATGACACTGGCAGTGTGTGTGTTGCGTACTACCGGTACATGGTTACATCCATGTCTATATCTAACCTCAATTCCCTGACTAAGGGTATGTTGCAGACTATCCTGTAACACCAGCACCTTGCTTAGTATGTGGCAACAGTGTTCCACATATATGCCTGTGTTCCAGCCTCAGTCCCCCATCTACATACCAAGCCCTGCACATTTGTCATGCTGTCGGGGGTTGTGCTGTAATGGGCTTTGAGTATATCACACTGCCATTGCAGCCATTAGTACACTGCTGCTGTATCCCCCGCACATACACTGGGCTGGGGCCATATATGTGTGGGCGTCACCTACACAACACATGTGTGCCCTTATGCACTACAGAGGCCAGTGTATGTAACAGTGGTTTATGGTCTTGTATTATTGAGTCCAGGTGGGGAGCACCATAAAAGACCTAGGCTGTTACATATGTGGGGGTATCATGGGTGAGCTGCCACAAGGTATGTGGATGTATAGTACCGTATACTCCACCTATATTGCAACTACTAACATGACTTGGGGTACTGCAAGCCTACTGCCCCAAGCAATACAGACTGTTCTCTGCATTATGCCTTGATATGTTCTGGGTACAACCCATTGGATCACACAACATCTTTACCTCCTACAGAGATTGTACAGAGTGTAGTTAGACGCTGCTGAACTACACACCTGCAGTACATACTATTGATTGTGTGGTACCCTGTGGCCCAGTCTATCAGCACTATTGTACATTCTGAAGGGCTTGGCTTGGACTGCAACAGTTGTGAACCTTTCCAGACTACTGTATAAGTGTAACTGTTTCACAGTTGCAGTACTCCATTTATATGGTTGTCAGTATTGGAACAGCTATATGATATGGCATATAGGACCCTTATGGTACACAATTAAAGGAGTCTCATTCCTGCAAACCTGTGTGTGGTGTCTGTACTATGACCTTTCTATGGGTATATGTTGCAGGCAATGACTGACATTTATTTGTTTAGCTCATACAGTGTCCAATTGTTCAGGTGTTAACTGCAGGCATACTGGCTGTTCCATATTGTGTGCACCTCCTACATATGTATCTGCCCGTACATATATCTGCATGTGTATGTGTAGTCACATGTCTATATATATATATATATATATATATATATATATATATATATATCTACACACACACACACACACACACACACACACACACACACATATATATATATATATATATATATATATATATATAATATATATATATATATATATATATATATATATATATATATACACACACACACACACACACACACACATATATATATTACCTGCTGTATATATTTAGACATGTAGAAGTGGACATTTTTATCTATAGATGTAGGCATTTGCATGTTTATATGTCCATACATATTGATATTGTTTATCTATATATATATATATATATATATATATATATATATATATACAGAGAGAGAGAGAGAGAGAGATAGATAGATATCAATATGTTGTAACTGTTTAGACATTAATATATTTACTCACACACATACACCTACATGTTGGAATACATTCTCTGTACTGTTGAATGACTGGGCTGGATGATATGTTTGTGAATGCATCAAGGATATGTATATCAAAGATGGCTTAGTGGTAAATCACTTTGGCTATGGTGTCCAGGTTCTTTGGTTTGTTCCTAGCAGAGGCTGCTTATTTTTTTTGCTAGACAGAACAAGGACTGTTGGATACTGTGTGATTAAGGTACTTATGAGCAGTTGTAAGCGGGTTTGCACAGGGCTAAGCACTGCCTACGCAGGTTAAGCAATTTAGAAGCTTACTGGGTGTAGGACACTTTAACCGGAAATTAGCAGTGCTTACCTCCGCGCAAACCCACGCACACGGTCTTAAACTTGCTTACTAGTGCTGACATATGCTTACTTCTGCTTCTTGCTGCTTAACCTAACTACTGCTTTATGCATAATGATACTGACACCTCACATGTGCATTTTCTGCAGTACTCCAGGTCATATATATATATTTATCTTTTGTGGCAGCAGTACTCCAGTTCATATATATACATATGTTATTCCATGGGTTATGCAAGATACATATTACTCATAATATTCTTTGCCATAGGAAATGGTATGTCTCAGTTACCTTCTCCCCCCCTTCCTTTCTTGCTTACATCAATGGGGTGGTCCCATTAGAACGGGTCTGTCCAACCCCAGCACGCCTAGGCACATGATGTCTTACCCATTATTCCCTCCATCCCCTCCCTACTCCACATCAATTATCCTTCCTACAGGTTCCATCCGAATCTCACCACACCACTGCACATTGCCCACCCTCCACTTCTTGGGACCCATCATGTAGGTTGTCTCACCCCATGGATCTTTAGGGCTCCCACACATTCAATCCGCAAACATACGTATCCTTCTTTGCTTACCTGTGAGGCATAGTATGTTACCCTGAGGACTCTTTTTAGCAGAATTTTTGGTGTCGTCCTGCTAAGGACGAACATACGTTTGTTTAAGATTAGACTTTGCAGACTGACACTGTTTCTCCCACTGGTAGTATCCTGCCAGTAATCTGGGTAGCAGTGCTGTGCAACACTTAGCGGTGCTTAATATTTGATTTGCATGATATTTGCCTTTTGGCATTGATGTTTTCTTCATTACATGTTATATATGTGTCTTGTATCCTTGATTCATGTGTACGTACCCTGTATGGGGTCCTGGGAACTTCAACACTTTATTGCAATAACACCTCACATCTGGCCTTACTGCAGTACTCCAATTCACATATTATTGTTCTGTGGCAAGTTATACAACATCACACTGTACATAGATTTCACATGTTCAGTTTGATTTTCCTATGTTGAAGATTTGTTTGTTTACACCTCACTCTTGTACATCGTTATGATGGCTTAGTGGTTAACTACTGTGACTGTAGTGTAGAGGGTCCTGGGTTCAAACCTTGTAAAGGATGTTTATTTTGTTGCTGGGCAGTACACGTGCTGTTGGGTACAGAGTGATTAAGGCACTTTAAAGCAGTTGTAAACAGGTTTGAGTGGGTTTGTGCAGAGGTAAGCACTGCTAACCTCCGGTTACAGTTTCTTACACTCAGTTAGCGTCTACATTGCTTAATCTGTGTGGGCAATGTTTACCCCTGCACAAATGCACTTAAACCTGCTTACTAGTGCTTATATATGCTTATTACTGCTTATTTGTGCTTAAACCTGCTTACTAGTGCCTTATTCATTATGATACTGACAATTCACATGTGCATTTAATGCAGTACTCCATGTCACATTTAAATTTTATTATGTAGGTTATACAGCGAAAAGATGTAAAAATATGTTCATATACAGATTTCACATGGAAAATGGCATGTGCTGCAGTGGGACTTAAACTGAGAATGCCTGTTCGTTAGGCAGATGCTCTAACCACTACACTATTGCTGTGCTGCTACATTTGCATATATATTCCTTGCTATCCTCTTCAGCCTTTTTCAGCTGCTTTACCCGTAGCTAAGCAATGGGCAAACGCATGCACCTCCGGTTAGCTGTACTCGGTGTTTTAAAAAAAAATACTACTAGGGTTTCTTTGCTTTATTTAAGTGTACTGTTGCTGTTGAACACATGGGGACTGTTGGTGGGGATATGTGGACACATATGAGAGGTCTCACTCTTTATTTACACATTCTTCTGTTCTACTTTGCAGGGGCATGTTTATTCTGAGATCTCTGCTCTCAGACACACCCCCTGCACTCGTCCACGCTCCGTGTAGCATTAGGAGTTCAGGCAATGCCCCTTCATTAATATGCATGGCGTGCTGCCGTCCTCCTCTTAATCTGCTGCTTCCGTGCAGGACGAGATTAGTTCTGCATGGAAGTTTAGCAGATCCGGGGGACTGTATCTTTGCTAGCAAATAGTATGGTAACAGTATAATAGTATGCCATTTATATAGACAAATGCAAACATTTTAACTTTTATATCACTGCCCAATGATCTCTCCTTGTCCTCTCCTCCTTCTGTTCTCCCAAATATTCCCAGCTATAGCCATCACAAAGTTATGCACCTCCTAAAATATCTGATCCTTAGCAAATACACTAATGATTCACTAGATGAAGGACACAAAACTAGTTTGCATGACTCTCAGATGCACAGGTTGATACAGCCAAAAATATTGTTTATTCACATTTGTTCAATTTTAATAGCCCTCATTGTCACCCTACCTGCAATATACTAAATAGCTTTCCATTGATTACATCACACCTGAAATAATCCCCCCCATGCTTTATACCATTTTGTGAATGAGCTTTTGTCAGATTCTGTCAACTTTATAAAAAGAAATGTACTCAGTAATTAAGTCATTTCCTGCATTGAGTCATTGATTGTCCATCAGGTGGAAGAAGGGAAATAGCATGAAGCTCGAATACTCATTTACCTATAAAAGTTGTGACCCATCCTACTCAGATCTAATAGAAGTTTTAAAAGTTTTATGTAACCAAGGAAACATTCTAGAAAATTATCACCCACCTCATTTAATGTGTGCTGCTAATGACTTTGCCTTATTTATTACAATACACTGCATTTTCTGATGAAGTGTAAATCAAAGGGATTTTTTCCAGAACCAAGAAGTGTATTGATTTGTCAAATGGTCACTTTCTGAGTAATTTTTGGAAGACAATAAGTACTATATTGATATTTAGTTTGGTTAGCCAACATAATTTTCCAATAGGGCTTTTGAGCAGAAAGAATTTCAGTGTCCATGCAGATCCATTTTGCTGACAGTTGCTCATTGTCTGCACCCCTTGGCCAACTTTGGAGTATCACAAATAAATCAATATTATGCTGCAATTAACTATCGGAAATGAATCATTCTTGAGCAGACAATCCCTTATTTGCATAGAAAGCCATTGTAATATGACAAGGTTTTGAGTTAATAGCCTTCTTTTCCACAAAAAAAAAAAATCCAAGACACACTACATTCATTAGAGTTAAAATGCAGAAGACGTCATCACTGTACTTTTTATCTAAGTATTTAATGTTGTCCATGATGCACACCAATAATTTCCTAATGTTAGGAATCAGGTTACAGTTGTACCAATTAAAAAAAAGTAAATTGTTTGCCTAAACAATGTAGACAAGGTACCCCCTCCAAGTTAAAGACTTGGTAGAATAAGTACTGAAACAACAAAAAACTAAAGGCGATTCATGAGCAACAGCACCATTAGTCCAACAGATATAACCAAATGAGAAATATGCATGCTGTCTAAGGCCCAGCACAACTATATGAGAACCACTAATTGCAGATCGTTAGCTCATGTCACATGCCATATAATCATATATACACCATAGTTTCATGACAGATACCATCTTCACAGAAGTAAAACAATGCTTTCAGCATTGTCAGCTACTGCACACTACTAATCTATTTCATACATTTTTTTTTGTCTTTTTCCTTTTTTTTGGAAAGGCTATTAATATGTTTATCATACCACCCTAATAACTGCATTCTTGATCATGTATACTGCTTGTGTTGCTTTTGAAAGAGAGACATCATTTGGTGAAATACAGCCAGCTCATGCATTATTTGTTCTGTAAAGCAAACTTTCAAGCTGTGATAGTCTTTTTTTTTTTTTTTACTCCTAGACATTTTATTGTTGACTGGCTCTTGTCTACCCCATTTGGCCCACTTTGGACCACCTGAAGTAGATTAGTATTTTGATGAAAAAGACATCCTTTCTATAAAAAATATTAAAAGACAAGTCTTTGAATTACAAATTACCCTTATTAACAAAAAGCATGTATTGGAATCTAAACCTCTTCAATTATAAGATACCAAAACAAATATTTCAGAAAACAAAAAGAAAAAAACCTAGCCAAGCTGGAGTTTTCACTGTGTGATACTTAATCCTCCCATAACAGAGACCCATGGGATATTTACAAATGAACCCTTAAGGACATCAAGTGTTTCAGCTATATGGATTCTAAACATCCATGACTTTTTTCTTTTTTTATGTCTTTATGGACAGTGATGTTTGGCTTTGTTGGCCTGAATCTATCTATAAAAATTTAAAAATGAAAAAGAAAAAAGCCATGAATGATCAGATGCCATATAACTAAATAAAGAAATGTAATCCCTTTAAAAAGGCGCTTTTAAGCTACTAGAAAATGTCTAGCTTCATCAAAAACAAACAAACAAAACACCAAAAAACAAATTGCTTTATACTAGTGGCAGGCCTAATTAAAATCAGCTGGAAATGTTACATCACTTCCTTGCATAGCTAAAATGTCAACATCAGCATATTCAAAAGCAGATTAATTAAATAGCTACAACATCTCAACACACATCAATTCAAATAAAAAAAATTATTTAAACATATAGAATATATAATAAAGTTAATAATATATATAGAAATAATAAAAAAAAATATATATTATAAGAAACATTCTTAAAAATTCTTAAACACTTGATGTCCTCAAGGGGTCATTTGCATATATCCCATGGGCCTCTATTACAGGAGGTTTAATGCACCACACATTGAAAACTCCAGCTTGGCTAGGTTTTCTTGGAGTTTTTTACTAATTGGTTTGTCTGTAAAACAAATATTACAAAGACAAGATGAAGCACTTGGGTCACTTTTCCATTTAATATAGATAGTTTTGGTTTGTATATCCTTATCATGTGATAAATTGTGGTGCAGCTGTAGCATTGTTGCCTCACTGCAAGAGGTTCTCTTGTTCGATTCTTGGCTGGAGTGCCTTTTGTGTGGAGTCTGCATGTCCTCCCTGTGGTTGAGTGCTCTCTGAAAGACATGTGTGAATGGGCGTGCCTTCACTGAAGGTTGGGTGTTGGGCTGGCAACTCGGCGACCCCTAACCGGGAAAAGACAAACATCATAAAAACTTCACAAGAGGTTTACAGCAGAAGCTTCATTGTCACTATTTATTTGCTTTATGATAAACTTCTAAACAAGCAGTATAAAGTCATGCTGGCTACATAAACACTGCTATCAATGTTCACATCACTGTCTTGGCAAAGTTATGGTAGCTTTAGAGTTGTTACTCATGGCTTCACAGTCACCTACTGGTAAAATTAGGTACTATGAGTGTTACATAAGCAATGCTTTATTTACTGAAATGGTCTCTAGTTCATCTTTTTTTGTGACTTTTGGTGGAGAGAAACTCTTGAATGCATCAGTATTCTTTCAGGGGGCAAGATCCACATTCACCCTCATAAAGGGGATAGGCTCCATTCCAACTGATACATTCCATCTTCAAAGCTGTACTACCTTGGAGCAAAAGAAATATATGGCTTTGCTAGAAAACCAAAACTCCCCTTTATTACCCTAGGTTGAATGAAGGTAGCCTTCTAATAAGCATGGCATGAAGCTTACAGACATTATACTTGATAATTTGTCTTGTTTTTCAGTTTTTTAGTTATTTAAATAGATCTCCCCCCAGATTCACAAAAGCTTGCATGGAGTGCAAAATGAGTGCAGGAGCCCATGCTGGCAATATGTCTGCTGTGCGATCCAGAAACAGTCGGCAGGGGCGTGCACGAGAGCTCCAGCACTAATCTTGCATGGAGTAAGCCCTGGTATGAAAATCACCTAATTTTCAGGAGAAATCCATGCAAATGAGGAGATTTTGTAGTCCAGGAAGCTTGCAATAGTCCATGCAAGACTAGTGCAATCTGCAAAAATGTACTCGGTTAGTAAGCGAGTACATTTCTGTAAATTCCAAAACGGAGCTATGACAGCTCCAAATAAAGGCTGCATATCATTGAGGAAGCATGCCAATGGCCAAGTATAAGGCCATTGGCACTGCAAATTGTTTAAAAAATAAAAACATCAACTTTTATTTTTTTTTTGCCGATCTCGGCTGTTTAAGTATAGGGCAGTGGCACACAAATGGGACTGGAGGAAAAATAAAAAAAAAACTTAAAATGAGCATTCTAACTAAAAGCAGTATCCTGCCATGCAAGTCAATGGCAGGCATAAGACAACCTGGCCAGTGAGTAATGGTTGCTAAGGGGGGAGGCTCAGTGTGGGACATGTAACTATGCATTAGCAGGCAATCCTATGCAAATGAGGGGAAGGATAGTGAATCCCAGATATCCCCAGGGTGTGAGGCAGGTCCCAAAAGTGTAAGAGTATAAATAGCTGGGTGCAAGACTAGGATATAGGTGACATCATGGGGGTTGTCAGGCATACAGTAAGTGGATTTCAGCCCTGTGACTCGGGATTGCTCCTAGCTTAGCACAGCTAAGCTAGACATGTGTCCAAACCTGCCTAGCACTCTTTACAAAGTGTAAGTGGGTGTGCGCACCGCGTACCGGGTTTTACAGGAAAAAAATGAAGTTAAACCAGGAAATAGCAGCTCTATGCACATTTGAGCACTCCATTTGTGTGGCAATGGGAGGCAATGGGAAGGGAAAACAGCAGTAGGAAGGTAATCAAGGACAACTAGCTTAGCTGGCAGGTGAAATGTATTAGAATCAGCCAATTACACAGACAGCAGACCAGCCCAGCCCAGAATACAACTATAAACTAAGCAAACACCTTCCCCTCTAGTTTTTCCACACTCTACACCACCAGTGTATACAAGCGGGGAAATTTTAACAAACAAACCAACAAAATGAGAAGGGCTGCAGCAGGCAACATAGAACAACATGTGCAAGAGGCTGAGGGTGGTGAGGATGTGAATGCTGCCAAACAACCCACAGTGAGGAGATGGAGAAGAGTGTACAGACCCAGAGTACATGAGCTGGAGATAGCGGAGTGCTATAGGCTGGACAGAGACCTCCTACATCATATTGTTGAGCTGTGCCGGCCACACCTGACACACCAAACTGGCCGAGGGGAACCCATCCCAGTGGATACCAAGGTATGTGTAGGCCTAGGTATACTAGCCACAGGTACCTCCCAAAGCACAACTGGGGATATCATGGGCATCTCACAGGCATCAGTATCCAGAGTATTCCACCATTTCCTGGATGCCATGGCAGCACATGCTAGTGAGCACATATATTTCCTCAACACACGTGAGGTGTTGACCAGCAATATGCGTCTCTTCCACCAAATAGCAGAATACCCTGGGGTAGTGGGTGCTATAGACTGCATGCACATATGCATCAAAGCACCACCAAGTGAGCAGGGTAGGGCCTACATCAACCGCAGGGGCATCCCCTCCATCAACTGCCAGATGGTATGTGATGCTCAGGGCATTATAATGAATGTGTGTGCTGGCTGCCCTGGAAGCTATGACGATTCACACATATGGCATCTGACGCAGCTGTACCACAGATTTGCCAATGTGGACATCCCCTACTGTCACCTAGTGGGGGATGCTGGGTTCCCACTGGAGCCGTGGCTGATGACAGCCATCAGAAATGCACACACACCTGAACAAAAATGCCATACTGAGGCACACGCACAGGCCAGACATATAATAGAGCTTGTGTTTGGGATGCTCAGGTCACAGTTCCGGTGTCTGGACACATCCGGTAGAGCCTTGCAGTACTCACCAGCTACATGTACCCAAATTGTTATGGTATGTTGTATACTACACAATATGATCCTACGGAAACAGCTGCAGCAGGAACAGCATGGGACAGGACCACACAGCCCCACCACCAATGGCAAGGTGTGTACAGGCACAGAGCAATTCAGAGGAGTAGCAACCTGATCCTGCCCGAGTAGGCAGAAGGAGGCGTCCCCAGTATGACCTGGCCTTGGTAAAGAGGCAACGCATAGCATATGCACTGACACAGTAGGGATCCAGGGAATGACACCACCTTCTGACTCACACAGACAGTAAAAGGATGCCAAACATGACACCACCTGTGCTCAACCATGTATAGGATGTGTACTATGCGCATCTGACATAGACATCCCTCCAACACCATCCTCAGGTCTTGCACACCCTCAAGGTAAGTCAATCAACCTACCAATTGCCAAATGGAGGAGAATGTGTTGTTACATGTAGCTATGGTATGGATGTGAGCATGCAAGGAGATTGGGTGGATGAATGTTATGGCAGCAGACAGTAGACACCCATAGTGGCACCATGACATCTGTAATACATACTGGAGTCACCATAGTAGCCAGTACTACACAGGGTGACAGAAGCCACTGCAGGAAATGAGATGAGTGACGTGTGTGTCCATAAGACCCACACATGCCAGTCAGGAAAATGCACATACCCAACAACAGTTTCAGCCAGCAGGACAGGTGTAGACAAACACAAACAAATGCTGTACTATGGCCTCTGAATGAACCCTATGGGTAACCCCTCCGACAGGTCTACACAGGCATACTACAGCAGGCCAGGTAGTTGGATGCAAGTTGTGAAGGCTAGGAAGTCAGAAACTAATATGTAGGTAATTAAAGCTAAGATCTGTAGTACACTGGTATGACTCTAGCCAACATGATAGGTAAGACTACAGACTGAAATGGAGTACCTGACATATCAGTACAGTCCTAGCAAATGTGTACAAGTGTCAGGTGTACCCCCCATCCTACGTACACTTATAGTAACAGTCAGGTATGCCCCCCACTCCTGTGTAGAAATATAGAAATGGTCAGGTGCCCCCCATGCAGAAATGTAGTAACAGTCAATGCCAAATGACCGATGGATACCCTGCAGACACAGCATGCTACCTGCCGGTGTACAACACAAAGGTCAGCACCACAGTACAAACTACCTGGACTTGATCCACACATGCAATACAGATGGCCATACTGGGCATGCTCACACATAAACACATGAAGGCCATGTCTGCAAACACCAGTGGACCAGACATATCTGGCAGTCGCAGCTCTTAGTGCAGACACATGTCAGTATGCACCACTCCTGCCTCTCACACACACTGGATAGGAATACAGACACATATGTAAGGACAACACACTATAATAAGCCAAATGTAGATGGACATAGATGTATTACCCAGAGCACGCCCTAAAACCCATGTCTCATACATACACATGCACACATGCCTAGGCAGCAGCCAATATGTGGGTAGTACACTGCATATTGGCCACTGATAGTAACTATGGGGTGATAGCTGTGCCCTCTGTAGCCCACAGCTATCACCCCACAGCTATGGGGTGATAGCTGTGGGCTACAGAGAGCATGGCATGCTGTCCATCTGTCCAATATGCAAGCACATGCAGACAGTGCACCTTCCCCATGTTCCCCAATGGACACCTGCAACACCTGTGGTGCCATCACATGACCATGTGACTCACAAAGGACATACCATGCCTGACAACATGCCCTGTTTTCACAGATGCCACTGACATCAGGGAATGTTGTTAGCATGCTATCAATGTAGGTGCAGGGTAAACCTGCTGCCCATTACCAGTTCCTGCCACAGGTGGGGAAGTCCGGCACATCTGATGATAATCTGTGTTCAAAACATGGGCTAGAAACCCCAGGTACAGTTCCACATGTCACTGTATATGCATGTAGGAGGTGTGCGCATCCCAGACACCATCCATGTCATGGACTAAGGAACACATACATGGCAAGTGATGCACAGCATTGGCCACACACAATAGTTACCCAGGTGACTGGATGGGGGATACAATACCGACTTGTGTTGGCAAATGTAGACACTACAGCCCTGAGCCACAATGCAGACCATTGTCATGTGGCCTGATGCCAAGGTATACCTATGGCCTAGCCTTGTACAGCTGTCTGGCACAGTCGACCACCACACACACATGCAAACATGCACCCATGCATGTCAGTACTGGCACCCTGTGTGTTTGTGTGTGTGTTGTATGGTGTGTATGTTCACATCCACACTCCCTGCAACCCGCATGGGCATACTGAAGCATGCTGTCTGATGTCAGACACCTCCCAATACCCTTTGCCCATACAAACCCCATATGACCTGTGTGGTTCATGTGATACATGCACAGTGATGTGTTTTGGCAATCCCACTACTGATAAGTTGTAATCCTGGCCCAGCCAAGAGTGTCAATGTGTGTGCTTCCCTGTGAGAGTGTGGCTGTGTTGATGCTGGCACCTGTTCATGCAGACAGGCACGTGTACATCACCTACTGTATAGCTACCGTTCCCTGTTTCAGATGTCAGTCACCATCACATATATGCTCTGAGTACTCCACAGTAGGTAACCCATGTAGTGCACCCAATAACTGCATAGAACTGTGATAGCACTACATAGTCATCAGGGGTTTGATACCCTGTGAAGATAGGTGTGTGCACATTCATGCTTAAGTTTTACTCTCCCACCCCTCCCTGACTTGTCTTTGCCTCTGTCTGCCTCTCCCATTCCCTCTCTGGTGGATGTGGAGGCCTACATCTGCCTTGCTTGGCAGCAGCATGTGTATTTTAAGTGATGCTCATGATCAGCTGATGGTCTCTGCATGAATTGCAGCCCTCCCCTAGCTGATTGCATGTGGAACAGCTGTGGTAACATTCCCATAGCCAATTGCATGGAAACACACTCCAATATCTAGGAATATCATGGTGGTGTTGACCCTTTTCATTCACTGTGAGCAGGAACTAGATCAGTTGTTTGGCAAACAGCATCTCAGATGGACTGGGGATTTACCTCTAAAAACATATACTGTGGAAACAGGGCAACACATGGGAGGGGGGTGTGCCTGACCTGACTACAGACTGTAAGTGCTGCTTTACTGCATTTGGAGTACTGTTGGTTTAACAGTGTGTGTGCATATGACTGCCATACATGTCTCAATACCTGCCATGTCAGTTCTATGTGTATGAGGAATTCCCATCAGCAGGGTCATCTGCAGACAGGGCAGTGTGTTGTGCCTTTGGTTTCATGTGTTACCAATGGAGCATCTATCTGTGGACTGCAGAAGGTAGTGTGAGAATTGCAGTCTGTAGATGGTGAATGCCGTGACAGTTACTGGCTTCATATCCCTCATAGGACATATGTTGCAACAAACTATGTTACAACAGTAAATGTATGAGGTTATCACAGCAAAATGTCATTATTGGCCCTGTGTATGTGCTTCCAGCCACAACTCTGTCAACCTGTGTACATATGTTGTGCATGAAGTGGTGCATATGTGCTGTACACCATAATTAGTGTCATCATATCTGATAGCAAGCCAGTGAGATATTAGACTGCTACACATGTTATATACAGTAGGGGTTATATTTGATGACATAACCTAGACATTCTGTGGATGTTTGTACAGTATTGAGGTCTGTGTACTTATGGTGAATGTTGACAGTGTGTGTATTGTTAATATGTACTTTAGCCTGTGTACAGACTGTGGTAGATGTCATTGTTCTAGGTCCCGTCCTATCTGATGTTACATGCTGCTCCACTGTATGGTACCGTATTGGTGTACATGTTTGTAGGGCCATACACACACATGTCCCTTACCACAGACAGCCATCAGACCAAACTGTGTAGCAGCATGGTATATGTAGGGTCAGTATATGAGTGGCATATATGAGGATGGTGTCGAACAGATAGTCCATATATTGTAATATTATGCTAGCTTAGCATATGTAGCTGTGGCTGTGTTCACATTGGTTATGGTTATGCACTTTCACACAGGTGTATCTTACTATGTGCTGTGACATGCCTGTAGAGCCTGCATGCATGCAGGTACATGGGCATTCCCCCATAGGAGATGTATGCCAGTGTTGAGCCAGTCTGCCTGTAGCCTGCACAGTGCATTGTTACATTCCTAGCAGCTTAGTGTACTTACCCAGTGAGATGTCATGTGCAGATATTTGCCAGATGTACTGCTGCCAGGGCTCTCTTAACAGTCTTGTATGTCAAACAGAGCAGTGATATGCTGTACAGATGTATGTCAATATCTAGTGGGTAGTATGTGGCCATGGCACCCCTGTACCAGTGGTTATTATGTGTCAGGCCAGACAGAGGTGTGTGAATGCATAACCTATGGTGGCAAATGTATTCCAGTCATTATGTGTTATACCCATGTACATGGCTGTGTGCATCCATATTGTCAGGCATGGTACACATGTTTAGCACTAAGGGGTTATGTGCATACCTCTGAACTGTACAGAGTGTGTCAGAATGTCCACATATATTGGCCAATATCTCTGCTGCAGTCCACAGGGGCATTACGTGCTAGCAGCGGTACTTTACTATGATGTCCTTAGGATGTCAATCAGTAGCCAATGGCACAGATGTTATAAGCAGATGTGACCTCCAACACACGCCATGTCTGTGAAGACAATCCCAATGACAGTAGCAATAGTCTGCTAATATACCTGCTATACATACCTGACATCCCCTTGCACTACAGCTGTGGGACTATAGAGGCTGGGGTAAGGCTACACTCCATGTCCAGGTCATATGGTGGAAATATATGTACATATTATTATCCAGATAGCCATATATATATATATATATATATATATATATATATATATATATATATATATATATCTATATCTATATATATATATATATATATATATATATATATATATATATATATATATATATATATATATATATATATATATATATATATATATATATATATATATATATATATATATATATATATATATATATATATATATGTATATATATATATATATATATATATCTATATATATGATTACACACATGTAGTACTTCCAATTACCACTGTCATGGCAACCACCTACTCTAAACCCCTACATCATGTGGGCATGGTCCCTTTACATTTCCTGTGTGATGGACATCCTTCCTGTGTTTAGGCATCAGTGTTACAGACAGCAGGTAACAATACCTCTTACAGGAGAACCTGCACACTTAGGCCAGCTACATATTTGTAGGAGGTTCAGGAACTACCGACAGAGTGTGAGTAGAGTTGTGTTATGCTTTGTATAGTACTGGTGTTACAGGGTGTGTGTTTACATGCTAGTTTACCTTGGAATGCAGTCTGTCTGCATACCTCTCAACTGTGGGGCTATCCTCTTCATGGCCAGAGGTGTGCCTATCATGTGTTGCCTGTCCACCACACAGGTCCTGTTTCAGATATTTCATTGGCAGTGTGTGTGTTGAGTGCTATCAGTGCATGGCTACATTCATTTCTGTTTCTAACCTCAATTACCTGACTAAGGGTATGTTGCAGACTATCCTGTAACACCAGCAACTTGCTTGGTGTATGGCAACAGTTTTCCACATTTGTGCCTGTGTTCCAGCCTCTGTCCTCCACCTACATACCAAGCTTTGCACATATGACATGCTGTCAGGGGTTGTTCTGTAGTGGGCTGTGAGTATATCACACTGCCACTGCTGCCATCAGTCCACTGTTGTTGTATCCCCCACATATATGGTGGGGCTGGGGCCATATATGTGTGGGCATCACCTACACAATACATGTGTGCTCTTATGAACTCCAGAGGCCAGTGTATGTAACAGTGGTATATGGCCCTGTATTACTGAGTCTGGGAGTGGAAGCACCATAAATAACCTAGCCTGTTACAAAATGTGGGGGTATCAGTGGTGAGCTGCCTTAAGGTATCTGGATGTACAGTACCATATACTTCATTTATATTTACATTACTTACATAAATTGGATTAATGCAAGCCTGCTGCCTCCTGCTATATAGACTGTTCTGTTTGTCAGCGTGCTTGTGATGGTGTCAGTTATGCCTTGTTATGTAACAGTTACAACCCATTTGGTCACATGACATCTTTACCACCTAGTGATTTTGTACAGAGTGTAGATAGAGGCTGCTGAACTATACACCTGCATTACATACTGTTGATTGTTTGGTATCCTGTGGCCCAGTCTGTCCTCACTATTGTATATTTTGAAGGGCTTGGCCTGGACAGCAACAGTTGTGAGCCTTTCCAGACTACTGTATTAGTATAACTGCTTCACAGTTGCATTACTCTGTTTATATGGATGTCAGTGTCTGAACAGCTATATGACATGGTGTATAGAACTGTGATAGTACACAATTAAAAGGTTTTCCATTTTCTGCAAACCTGTGTGTGGTGTTTTTTCCTATGACCTCTCTGTGAGTATATGTTGCAGGCAGCGATTGTCATTTGTATGGGTGGCCCATACAGTGTCCAGTTGTTCAGGTGTTGACTGTAGGCATAGTGGCTGTTCCATATTGTGTGCACCTTCTACATATGTATCTTACTGTACACATATTTGCATGTGTATGTGTAGTCACATGTATATCTATATTTGTATATCTGTATATATATATATATATATATATATATATATATGTGTGTGTGTATATATATATATATATATCTGTGTGTCTGTGTGTGTATGTGTATATATATATATATATATATATATATATATATATATATATATATATATATATATATATATATATATATATATATATATTATATTTATATATGTATATCTGCATCTGCATATCTGTGTCTGTGTCTGTGAATCTGTATCCTGGGGATGTTGACGGCTTCCACATTTTATGTTTCCTATGGGAGGCTGACTGTACTGCATGATATGTTACCAATACCAGCCTCACATCATGCGGTGAGATGTAGTACTGTTAACATCTTGTGCCCATGTTGTGTCAGGTCCTGGTTATGGGATCTGCAACACCTGGTAGTGTATTGCACGGTGAACATGTTTGGCTGCAGGGGTGGGATGCCTATTCGTACAAGACGTTTAGTGTGTGAGGCCTTTCATCCCCATTAACAGTGCATGTGGACATATATGATTTTGTTAATCTGCCATTGCTTTCTACAGATGTATGGGCATATAAACCTATATATATATATATATATATATATATATATATATATATATATATATGTATATATCTGCTTATATATAACTATGTCTGTATATACCTACATAGATATATATCTGCGTACACATATGTAACTTGCTGTGTATATGTAGACATATAGGTGTAGACACATATATGTGGCGATGCAGGCATTTTTATGTATATATGTTCATATATATTAATATATATATATATATATTTTTTTAGAAATATATATATATATATATATATATATATATATATATATATACACACACACATATCTACATATATAGATATGTTGTGTCTGTTTAGATATTAATATATTTACACACACATACATCTAGATGTTGGTATACATTCTTTGTACTGTTGCATGCCTGGACTGGAGGTTATGTTTCTGAAAACATCATATTTATTTATATGTGGCATGGCTTAGTGGTAAATCACTTTGTCTATGGTGTGCAGGGTCCTTGATCGATCCTTGCAGAGGCTGTTTATTTTGTTGCTGGGCAGAACATGGGCCATTGGATACAGAGTGGTTAATGCACTTTAAAGCAGTTGTAAGCAGGTTTGCGCCAGGCTAAGCAGTACTTACTTCTGGTTACAGTTTCTTACACTCAGTTAGCTTCTACTTTACTTAGTCTGTGTGGGCAATGCTTACCCTGTGCAAATGCACTTAAACATGCTTACTAGTGCTTACATATGTGTACTACTGCTTATTTGTGCTTAAACATGCTTACTACTGCCTTATTCATTATGACACTGACACTTCACATGTGCATTTCCTGCAGTACTCCAGTTCATAAATATATGTTTTTTCATGGGTTTTGCAGCATAAATATTGGTTATAACGTGCTTTGCCATGTAAAATAGACTGTTCTGCAGTGGAAGAGGAACCAGGAATGCCTGTTCATTAGGCGAATGCTCTGCCCACTACACTATTGCTGTGCTTCTTCATTTGCATATATCTTCCTTGTTATCCTCTTTGGCCTTTTAAGCTGCTTTAACCATAGCTAAGCAATGGGCACACCCGCGCACCTACGTTTAGCTGTACTCAGATTTATTAAATAAAAATAAAAGGGTTTCTTCATTTGATTTTTATGCACTGTTACTGTTGTACACATGGGGGACTGTTGGTGGGGATATGAGGACACCTATGAGTGGTTTCGCTAATTTCTTAACACCTTAGCTCTCAGACACGCCCCCTGATCTTGTACATGCTCCATGTAAGCCTAGGAGCTCGGGCAGCACGCCTTGTTAATATGCATGGTGCGCTGCTGTCCTGCTCCTAAATGGGCGCTTTCATGCAGGACTAAGCTAGTCCTGCACAGAAGATTAGTGAATCCGGGGGTATATCTTAACAGAAAGTGAATTAAGAATTTTGTACTCACAAGGTACAAAGGTGAGCTCAATTGTCACATTACTGACTTATCCAAGCCTTTAGTTTACACCTAAAGGGCAAAAAGAGCATTGTATATTAATAAAATAGGGTTTGCTATATTTTATTTCAGCCTGTGCCATTGCAACCACCAAACAAATTCTAAAGAGCTGTCTGTGAACAGCATGACATGCTTAGGAATATCTGCACTGTGCAAGCAGATATGTGAAGACTATCTCCAAACAGGTATAAGATACTGACAATTATACAGAGATACTGTCAATCAAGCTAGAGATAATGACAAACTAGTCCTTCCTTATTCTGAAACTTGTCTAAAGCCTTCAACACAGTTTGTCGCAGCAAACTTCAACTTAAAATGTCCACACCAGGTCTCTCTCAGCCCACCCTCCTGTTGTTCAAAAGCTAACTGCCCAATAGGTATCAGTCAGTAAAATGGCACTCCACGTTCTTTCCTTACCTCCCAGTCACTACCAATGTACCACAAGCCTCTATCCTTAGTCCCCTCCTCTTTAACATTTTCATCAACACCCTCTATACTTCCACACAACAGGCCAGCCTAACAAAATACACAGATGATTCCACTCTCATTTGCAAATCTGACAACATGGTACACCTCCAAAAAATGACTCAGGAAACTTTTAACAGCCAGTGAGACATGGTTTCCTAACTCACAACTCATGCTTGACCCAAAAAAGACCAAACTACTAATTCTTTTCCCTCAAATTCATCTCTCATGAAGAAACAAATTTAAAGTCCTGTCTCTTGATAATACAACCATTGAAGACACCTCTCATAGCAAATTATTAGGGGTGATAGTAGATGATATTCTTACATTCTACCTGATATACAAACTTGCTTAAGAAAAACTCATCAAAAACTAAGGATGCTTTATAGAGCCACAATCTTTCCCACAGATACAACTAAAACTACACTTGCCACTACATATCGATAGCACTCCCATCCTTACTAACCTGCAGGCTTCACAAAACTTAAAACTTGAACAATGCTGTAACAAAGTTGATAAATTTGCAGCTAATTGTGGGAAGACTGACTGATGACATAAAAATAAGAGATAAGACTATAAGGAGTCTACATGGTGGGGGCATAATGATGAATATGGAGAAGCTGTGACATTTGAGTAGATGAAGAAACAATGGCTTCCTTAGGTAAGGAATCATTGAAAGGAGAAGGTAGCGAGAAAATCCATGGCTAACCACTGACTAGAATGCTTTGCTCAAAGTTAGCGATAATGTGTGGTCTTCATGGAGACAAAACCTCTCAGCAGAAAATCATACTGCTGTTACCTCTCTGCATAACCTAGCCAAGTAAGCCCTGATTTAGGATGACAAATATATAGTCTGCATTATTTGGAGAGATGGAACAAGACAAGACGAGCATACACTGCAAAGTCCAACAAGGTTTAATAGCTGAATAAAACAAGTTTACAGCAATCAGTAGTCCAGTGCACACTCTGGTAACTGCCAAGCAATAAAAAGTTAAAAACGATCTGGCTGCACAAAATCCGAGTCACAAAGTGTAAAACGCTTTTCGTTAGGAAACGCTTCTCCTAACTTCATCAGACAATAGTGCTCAGAAAGAAAAAAACAAGTTTAAGTATTATCCTAGTGACTCATACTTGTTAATACAATTAAGCCAATTAAGCACAGTCACATAGTTTAAAGGTATAATCCTAAAATACTGAAGTCAAACAGTTTGTTGTTGTTAAGTCATTAGATAAAATGAGTGCCTTCATTTTATAAAAAAACAAAGTTCCTTTATCTTGTAACAGAACATGTAGTAAATTAAATAATATTAATTAAAATTGTAGTTAGTTCACTTCACTTCTAGCTAATGTTCAGGGACCCGTGGAAGTAATAGTCTTTTCATAAAAAAACTGTGTTGTGTAACGTATCTTTTAACCTATAAAAGGTGGGTGTAACCTAGCAATTGTAACATCCCTAGGGCTAATGAGCATCTATTATTTAACCATCCAACAAAAATAACCTCAAATTTGCAAAGACTCTTGGACATTTTAGATGAGTATTAACTCTTTAGCTTATAATGAGCACTTTTGTTTTTTAACAGTGGATGTTTTCAATCTATACACGGTGATCCCACAAACCCTGGGAATAGAATGGGTTATCGACCATATGAGATCTAATGGGGCAGAACATTCAGAACTGAGGATGGTGGAGGAATTGCCAGGTATAACACTGTCTAATAACTATATCACCTTTGAAAAATAATTTTTCAAACAACAGATTGGCGTAGCTATGGGCTCCCCTTGTGGAGCAAGCTTCTCTAATTTAGTCATGGCTAAATGTGAAAAAGACACCATTTTTGATAACCCTGGACTGAACGAGTGTATTTATTACTACACTCGCTTTTTAGACAACATTTTTATGATTATTAAAGGGGGTGTTGAACTATCTTCTGAAATTTTGGAGCAGTTTAATAGGTCCACCACCTTCCTCAGGTTTTCTAGTAACTTTCACACAAAGTTTATGAGCTTCTTGGATGTTGAACTATCTAAAGATAGAGCCCAGAAAAAATACCTAGCAAGGATTTTCCGAAAGAGTACTTACTCTAACTCATTCTTACACTACACTAGTTTTCACCCGCTGCACCAGAAGAGGAGTGTAGTGAAGGGTCAACTTGTACGAGCGGCCAGGATGACTACGGAGGATGACCACTTCTTTGAGGAATGTGAACTTTTGAAACCAATGTTCCTCAAGAGGGGGTACCCCATTGAGTTGATTGCTGACCTCATAGGGGAGGTGAGTAGTAAAAGGGCCTCTGGCCACTTCAGACCTATCCTCTCCCAAGGATGGACAGCAGTCCACACTTTGGAAATCAATGTTTCAGTAGAGATAGAACTGAGTAACCCTGTAGTTAGGAACAGTATTGGACCACAAAGGGTGCAAAATTGTTTGAGATTCATGACTACATTCTCTTTAGATTATGAAGCACTAAATCACAATACTGGGCAAAAACTGACATTTGTTACTGTCCAGTAGGGATATACAAGGAAAGTTGGGAGATAAACCGCTGGTCACCTGGAAAAAAGGAAGGAACCTAAAAAAACTTACTGAAAGTAGTAACAGCACTTTTAGAGGCACCACAGGGACATTTAAATGTGAGACATGCAACCAGTGTCGACACATTGCTACAGGGTCAAAATTTATTATTGGGGGCGAGACTATTTCCTGAAGAACAAGTTTAACTGTTTGTCTATGTAGCATTATGTCAGTAATGCCCTAGTTTTTATGTAGGCAAGACTGATCGTAAGTTTAAGGAGAGGATTTATGAACATGTTTATTACATTAACAAAAGGAAAATGTAGACCCAGCTAGCTAGACACTGCACTGAAAACCCTAACCACAGTTTCAGATTTAAGGCCATTGATTCAATCGAGATGAATAGTAGAGGAGAGGCTTCTACACTTATGCTGGAGAAACTGGAACTTTTGTGGCAGCTTAGACTCAATGCATGTTTCCCACCAGGCTTGAATGAAATGACTTCTAATTTTTGCGTGCTAAAATTAAAGAGCCTTAAGAGATAGTAGCTGTACATACATTATTTTTGTGGCTGGTTAAATAATAGATGCTCATTAGTCCTAAGGATGTTACAATTGCTAGGTTACACCCACTTTTTTATAGGTTAAAAGATACATTACACAACAGTTTTTTATGAAAGACTATTACTTCCATGGGTCCCTGAACATTAGCCAGAAGTGAAGTGAACTAACTAAGATTTTAATTAATATTATTTAATTTACTACATGTTCCGTTACAAGATAACGGAACTTTGTTTTTTTATAAAATTAAGGCACTCATTTTATCTAATGACTTAACAACAACAGACTGTTTGACTTCAGTATTTTAGGATTATACCTTTAAACTATGTGACTGTGCTTAATTGGCTTAATTGTATTAACAAGTATGAGTCACTAGGATAATACTTAAACTTGTTTTTTCTTTCTGAGCACTATTGTCTGATGAAGTTAGGAGAAGCGTTTCCTAACGAAAAGCGCTTTACACTTTGTGACTCGGATTTTGTGTAGCCAGATCGTTTTTAACTTTTTATTGCTTGGCAGTTACCAGAGTTTGCACTGGACTACTGATTGCTGTAAGCTTGTTTTATTCAGCTATTAAACCTTGTTGGACTTTACAGTGTACACTCATCTTGTCTTGTGCCTATTAGATTTTGGGCGTTTTTAGTAAATATGCCTTATTTGGAGGGATGTTCAGATCCGTGTAACCATCAGCATCCATTATCTAGTCATTGTTGCATGTTACTGTGATACAGTCTTTTCTGCAAGACTGGATTGTAAAGGATATCTGCATTTGTTTGAAAGTTTTTACTCTTGTCAGCTAGTGCAGAGGACTAAAGCTTTAACTTCATAATGAGCTGCCTTTCTGAGGCAAAGGTTTAGGGTTTGAATCTTTCTAGCATTATATACCTTTTAAATTATGCTAGATACAACTGGATCTTATGGTATGATGCTGATGAGCTTTATACAATTTCATGTGGTTCATCCAATGCTACCAATAAAGTATGTAAACACTGTTGGCAGTGTCAGTGGCATAACAGGTAGCACACTCACTTTTAATGTATTAAGCAGTGGGTTCTATTCCTACACCCAATAAATGGAGTGTTGCCAGTGCAAGGCAGCATAAGGGAGCCTTGCACTCCTGAATGTGTCATCCTTTGGGTGAGATGTTAAATGAAGGTCCCATCTGCTTGAGCTGGTGGTGTTGCATGTGAATGCAAACGATCCCAGAGCACCTATCGAAAACAGTAGGGAAGTTCCCCAGTGCTCTGGTCAAATTTCCCCTAGTAATATAAATACCACTTTGGATCTCTTCTGAAAAGAGATCAGTAGCTAGGTGGGACTAACCTGTTCAATAAAGGATAAATAAAAATAAATAGTTTTATTTTCATAGCTGTAAGGGATTTACACAGTTAAACTGGCTAACTGTTGGTGTGGGTGAGGGGGTCTCTGTGGATGAAAGTACCTTTATGCTCCTATCATCTGGTCATTTTAAATAGTCTCTGGTTTTGCTGGACGAGTGTGCATATGCGTGAAATGATGTGAAATATTTTGTCTGCTGTTTATGTGAAATAAATTTGAAATATGTGACTTTAGTCATTGTTTTTTTTACATTAACATCTGAGAAGAATACAGTTAACATTGTTATATAGCTATAATTGCTGGCTTTGTGGGATGCCTGTTGAAAAAAAATGACCCTGATAAGCTGATAACTTGTATTAGTTTGCATTGCAGGACTAGTGTGCATTTCTGTAAATCAAACTGGAATACTTTACTGTGGCAATTTTAATCACAATCAGACATGATGTGTACATAGTTAATAAAGTTGTAGTAACTGTTAAGTATGCATATTGGTGGATTATGATAACATCAGTTTGAATGCCCCTTTTTTTAAATGTTCTGAATGGACAACTTTGTAATTGCTGGCTCATATTTTTCTTTCACTGCTTACTGGACAACTCAAAACTACAAACTTTTAGCAAATGTTGCTGTATTAAACAAGAAACTTACCCCTGGATTCACGAAGCTCCATGCAAGAATAAGGCTATTCTTGCATGGAGTGGTTTGTGTCCATTTAGGATAGCAGCACCTCTTGCATATGCATGAAGGTATGCTGCTATCTAAACTAAATGGACATGGACCAGGAATGAGTGCAGGGGGTTTGTGTTAGCAGTCCCAGCACCTGAAACATGCCCCTTCACTCTGAAAGTGCCGTACAGCACTTTCTGACACGGATGAGTGTCAAACTATATAATATTAGAGCTTGGCTCTAATATTATATAGTAAACAAGTGTCCTCAGAGACTGAAATGTAAATAGCTAACATTTCAGTGTCCATGGATACTGAAAAAAAATACACAAACACCTATAGAAAGCAGCAGCCTTCAAGTGTACATCCCCAAATGTATGCACTCTTGTCCTACATGCATGGAAGCAGTACAGCAAGAGGAAAGGTGTAAAAAATAAAAAGGAATAATTTTTTTTTTTAATAGAGTAAATGTGAAGTTTAAGCACCACGCAGCTTGTTTGCATGGGTGCCTAGCTTGGCTGAAATCCTGAAAATAATAGACAAGTTCTACTGTGATTAAAAATGTCATCAAGCTGCTGTAGCATAGTGGCACTGCCATGGTATAGCATGTAGAACATGCTTGGTTTGAATCCCCTCTCTGACAAATTATTTAATAAACTTTTAAGGAATTTGAATGATAGATGTCAATCATATGTCTCATGTATAGCACAGTAGGGGTGGGAATATGTAAAATATAACTATAAAAAACAATTTATAACTTTAATGAAAAAAAAACTAGATTTAAGCAATGCTTTGCTATTGTAAGCATTGCTTACCTGCATTCAGCTCTGCTTAGCCAGTGTAAGCATTGCTATGCGGATTTGCACAGAACTAAGCATAGCGCAGCATATAAAAAAAGTCCAATCACAAAAAAATGTGGGAAACAGACCTATTTAAACTGCACAGGTGGGAATATAGCCATAACCATTTGGGATTGCACACAGCAGGACTGAAATGGCTGGGGTTGGAGAAGGTGTGCACTTCCGAGCCCAATGTTGGGGCAACCAGGAGTCCAGGGTCATGGTTGGGCTCCTAGTTAAAAACCATGATGGCAGGCTACTGCAGGGCCAGTAGCAGGACTTGCAGTACAAAGCGGAGGCCTGGGACCAGCTTGCACATGATCTCACCAGTGCCACTGGCATACCCTGGACTGGTGACCAGGTACATCATCATCATAATGACCTGAAGTGGAAGAGAGGTGCACTCTTGGACCAGTGGATCCAAGAAGCCCGAGCACAGGATGTCTCACCTGTCTGTAAGTATGCAGTCTTATGTATCTCTAAGAATGGAAAAAGTTCAACTTGTGATTGTGCACGTGTGACGCAGCGACTGGCCTGGCTGCATCGGTAGTATGCTGAGTACAGAATACCCCCTACTATTATCAGGAAGAAATCAAAATTATAGTAACGGTAGTACTGCTTGTATATATAATTGTGCTGTAAAAGTCAAGAATAAATAACTGTGTCAGGCTGCCAGTGTTACAATGGAGTATTCCCAGCTGCTGTGTAAGACAGATGTCAGTAGCAAACAAGGTACAATATGCAGGAGAGGAATATTAGAATATGTATGAGTGTGTTTGAGTGAACCTGCCAAGAAAGTGCCATGTCAGCGCTAGTGTAACAGTTAGAAATTAAAATCATTCCCCTGTGCAGATCATGCAGGAACAGTAATTGTGGAGTTCTGAGTCATACACAGATATATATGTCAAAACTAATAAAGGTGATCCCAAACAATGGTGTGTGTCATCTCACTTGTACCTGCTAAATAGAAATGTGTATGTCCTGCAGAATGTATTAACTGAGGTGAACTGATTTAGCACTGCTTGTCTGCATACTTTAGAATGGGCATGTCAAATAACTGGAAAAAAAGCAACAGTACATATTAGCATCAGAATGTGTTTTACTTGTTTGTCTGCCAGCATTGTCCTGTGTTGACCTTTCCATTTTAACCATATGTAGCTGTGAATGTACTGAGAAATGTCTAAGGCTAACAGGTGCAGGCCTAAAACCTACACCGTGTACTCAGGAATCTAAATTGCAGTATGTAGTTGTAAAACAGTTAAATGTGCAATCCAGCTAATGTGCAAGTTTCACAAACAGTGACACCAATATCTGTTGTGTATACATAAAATGTACTGAAAACGGGAAACAAATAATGCAACATGTGATAATAAAAGTACTGTGCACAAAAATATGTACTAGATAGAAATGCCTCAAGCAAAACACAACACTTCCCCAGTAGCTGATTCTGATCAGGACTAGGCCTGTAGTACAATTTTGCACACACAGCACAGTTCGAATCCAGGGACTGTCACTAACATCTCAGTCGCGTTCTACAGTTTTAAACTGCAATCTGAATAGAAAAAATAATGTACTGCAACGCATGCATTTTCCATACAAGGCACACAGGTAAAGCAATCTGAATAGAAATACTAGTATGATGTGTATAACTATGAAAGGTGAACAATTGCTGTGTTGACCAGCCCCAGTCCTAAAAATAGATGCAAGCTAGACATCCAAACTCTGCAGTCTGGCCCAGACATGCCCCTCAAGTGTCATGCTGTCATGGATAGTTTCCCCATTTGACAAGAAACATGCAGACAGAGAATGTCCCAGTAGATGTATGTGAAAGACACAACACACACTCCAGGGCCTGCAACTAAAATGTGAATCTGAAATATGTGTAGAAACAGCAAAGTAATGTGCACACAGTTCATCTGGACAGGCTCACAGGTAAATAAATCAGTAGAGAAACAGGTCTGATGTGTATAACTAAAACAAGGATACAATTGCACTGTTGATATCTACAGCTGTTGTGCTGTAGCAGCCCCATGACCAAGGTAGAGTGTAGGTGTGGTCAGAATGTAGAGTAGTGAATAGTAGTGTACTGACAAATATACTTGATAGCAGTTGTCAATTAAATCTATTTCCCTCCCCCACCACTCTATTGATCCAACCGTCACACTAAAACCAACACGGTATGTTCCTAAACAAACCTCTACTGTTGGGGCCATTGTTCCATTTGGTTTATCATTGTTTAAACTGTGTGCATACTAATATCCCCTGTTGAATAATCATCTTATTGCCTGCCTGACATACCACTAACTGGCATGCTGTTGCAACCCTGAATGCCATTCCATACATGCATGGGTTATGTTTGCTATGGCACTGCTATAATTGCACTGTTTTGGGTTAATGGGAATATCCATGCATGCTATTTTGACTAATGTTGTAATGTGTTGTGCATGACTAACCAATATTCATTGTTAATTTCCACACCATAGCACATATGGGAAGGCAGATCCCAGCGGATCTGCCTCTCCCACATGACCTAGCCGAGGCACCGGGTACCAGCACGTCTGGGACCCAACCTAGACCTCCCTCATTTACTGGTCCTGCACCACCCTTGGGTGGAACCTCTGCAGGGGATGGGGCTCACGCCCTGCAAGTGGGCGTGGTGAGGACGTTGTAACCCTAGACAAGGTCTGTGGCATGGTGTGCAGTGTCCTCCAGACAGAGCTGGATGACCGCCTGTGCCAGGTGAAGGGCAGGCTGTTGCACCTAGAGGGGCAGGTAGCCCCTCCAGCTCAGCCCCCAACACAGCCACCTTCAGAGCTGTGAAGGAGTAGTGGTGACTGCCATCAGGTTGGGACATCAGTGCCACTACTACCATCTTGGGGGTTCATGAGCCTCAGATTCCCAACCACCCTCCCCATCAAGGTGTCTACCCCCCATGTGTCATACACCGTCCCTGCCTGCTGTCTTGTCTGTCTGCAAATGCAACCTCTCCTACCAAACCTCTCTCACCACACATACCAATAATCCTTCCTTAACATCCCACTCTCACCTTAAAATAAAATGGCATCTGTCCAACAAAAAAAAAAAAACACGTCCCATATATAGCTCTGCATTTCGCCCAGAGACATGTACCCAGCACACAATCTAATCCTACCAATCATCCGTATTGTATGATGCCCACACACCTCCCTGTAGGGTGTGAGACTCTAAATTCTAAATTGCCCACATTGAAAGCAGCTGAGGTGCCAATGAAATGCAGAGCTATGGTCCTTTCCTACACCTGTCCTGCACATCTCTACTTGTTTCTCCTCTTGTTTGTCCCCCTGCTTGCCCCAATTTCACTACTTTCCTATCTCTCTTTTTTTCTTTTCTTTATGTGAAATTAGCATGGGTTTAAGCAGCCATAATCTGACGTGAGCGAAGTTAAGATCACGTAAGCATCAATTAGCTCTGAGTAAACCTACACAAACCTAACAACTGCTTTAAAGTGCCTTAATCACTCTGTCTCCAACAGTCCATGTTCTGCCCAGCAACAAAATAAGCAGCCCTTGCAAGTCTCAAACCCAGGATCCTGCACACTATAGCCAAAGTGATTTAGATGTAGCTGTATGTATGTATATGTATATATATATATATATATATATATATATATATACACACACACACATATATATATATAGACATATACATATATATATATATATATATATATATATATGTCTATATGTCTACATATATATATATATATATATATATATATATATATATATATATATATATATATATATATATATATATATATATATATATATATATATATATATATATATATATATATATATATATATATATATATATATATATCCAAGAACACAAATACATATATGACCAAAGGCACCATTAATGAGGGAGAGGGGGCAAAAATTAAGTACCTCTTGTAATTATTGATATCATCCCCTCCTCCACAGCCGAACAGATCTCCCTTGCAACACAATTCCAACACTTGCAAGTCTCATACCCAGGACCCTACACAACATAGCCACAAGAAGTTAACAGTAATCCATCTCAGCTGTATGATGTTTGGATAATATCAATAAGATATCATGCAGAACAGTCTGTCTACCATAGGGAATGTACAATGTGGAAGCAGTACACATTCCAATGATACATGCACACACACACACACACACACACACACACACACACACACACACACACACACACACACACACACACATATATATGCATATATATATATATATATATATATATATATATATATATATATATATATGTATATACACATACATACACATATACATATATTACTACGTATAGATATGTATAGGAAGATACATATTTAGAGGGTGCACAGCATATTGAACAGCCAGTATTCCTACAGTTGCCTACTTTTAAAATGGACAGTGTTTGATTCTCTGATAGAAAAGACAATTATTGCATGAAACATATACCCACAGAGAAGTCAAAGGATATGACACCACACACAGGTTTGCATGCATAGAAATTTTTATTTGTGTACTGTTTCAGTTGTATATGCCATTTCATATTAGGTGTTTGAAATACATACTAACTGAGTAATGCAACTCTCAAGCAAAACATTTTATATAGTAATCTGAACGCATAACATATGTTGTTGTCCAGGCCAAGGCCTTCAAGTAGTACAACAGTAAAGAAACACTGGCCTGGAAAATAAGAATCAATCAAAACTAATTAATGCAGATGTAGTTCAGCAGCCTCCAATTACACTCTGCACTCAACCCCTAGGGGGGAAAGAATTAAGTTGTCACAATGAAAATGTATCTGTTACATAACAATGCTTAACTTAAAACATCGCTATCACACTGACAAACAGAACTGTCTGTAAGACAGTAAGCACTAGTCCACCACTGTTTCCATAATGTATGAAAATGTACAGCCATATACCTTAAGGTGTCTTACTACTGATATCCCTCACATGTTGTAACAGCCTAGGTTATAAATGGTGCATGCCCCTCCCTCATAGAATGACTTACAAGGGCATATAACAGTGTCACATACACTAATTTCGGGACTGTACAAGGTCACACACATTTTGTCCAGCTATAGCCCACATATATATGGACCCTACCCCACAATATGTGTGGGGGTGCACAACATCACTGGAATGATGGCAGGAATGCCAGCACTATGTAATGATAGACCACTACTTAACAACCTCTTACTGCATGACATATGGACAAAACCTGGTGTATAGGTGGAGGACTGAGGCTGGAACACAGGGCCATATTTGTAATATTGTTGTTATACACTATGAACGTTGCTGGTGTTACAGGACTGCTTGTAACATACCCTTATTCAGGAATATGAAGTCAGAAACACAAATGGATGTAGCCATGTACTGATAGCACTCAACAAACAGAATGCCACTGATATATCAGAGACAAGATCTGTGTGGTGAACAGACAAAACATAACAGCCAATCCTCTAGCCATCATGTGGATAGGTCCACAGTTGAGAGCTATGCAGACAGACTGCATTCCATGCTAAACTAGCATGTACACACACACCCTTTAAAACTAGCGGTATACAATGCATATAACAAAACTACTCACACTGTCCTTAGGTCTGGAACCTTATACAAATATGTAGTTGGCCTGTGTCTGTAAGTCTTGTTGTAAGAAGTATTGCTACCTGCTGTCTGTAACACTACTGCCCACACACAGGAAGGATGTCTTCCATACAGGAAAGGTAAAAGGACAACACCCACACGATGTAGTAATTTATAGTAGTGGGGTACCATGACAATGGTAATTGGAAGTACTACACAGCTGGCTGCATGCAAGCAGCAAGTGGTGAATACTGATTGGTGCAGAGGCCATCACCTGATCATGTGCATCACCTACAAAATCCATGCTGTAATCTATCCAAAGCAGCTAAGTAGCTCAATCCCTGTAGTGGAGAGAGAGAGAGAGAGAGAGAGAGAAACAAACAAACAAAGAGGAAAACAAATTATCTAAACCAACTAAAACTACAAAACAACCTTATATAACTCAGGGGACACCTAAAAGTGTACTCACAAGAGAGTACAATACTACAACAGTTATGTAAAACATATATGCATGTAATTGAATGTAGTACTTGGTCTATAATAATGGGATAGATGATCTGGAAAGATTTATATGTGCCACCAGAAGTTGTAATGATGTCCTGCTAACAACTGCTATGAACATAGCGTCTGGCCCTGTGAGCAGTGGGCCATACCTGTCAACTGTGCAGATCAGCACTGAATGACAAATTGTAAGCCATCATAGTGTGTGTTCTGTACTTCAAGTCATGTATATTAGTGTGACAAATAGCTGGTGGTGGAAGTAATGCCGTTATGATAGACACATGAGTTTCAGACCCCAACACTTCCAGGACAGCCATGTTAACGTGAAATGTAGCGTGCACAAATGCCATAGGTGTGTAATAGGTTTACCTGCAATCTGTCCCTATATATACCCCCCTAATGTTAGGCTGTGTCCACATGTGACACTTGTCTGTGTTGTAGCAAAGCAGAACAGTGCAGCTGTAGAGGAAGGAGAGTTAGAAAGTGTGGACCTGATGTTTGAATGCACCCCATACATATATATACATATATATATATATATATATATATATATATATATATATATATATATGTGTGTGTGTGTGTGTGTGTGTGTGTGTGTGTGTGTGTGTGTGTGTGTGTGTGTGTGTGTGTGTGTGTTGTGTGTGTGTGTGTATATATATATATATATATATATATATATGTATGTCTGCAGATATATAGACACACACACACACACACACACACACACACATATATATATATATATATATATATATATATATATATATATATATATATATATATATATATATATATATATATATATATATATATATATATATATATATATATATATATATATATATATATATATATATATATATATATATAGGTCTACCTGATAAGACCGACAAGCCAAAACAATGACAAGATAACTGACACCAGAAGATAAACAAAGCAAATACCCGACAAGTTGAAATCCCGACACCGAAAACACCGACATGCAAAACATGTGTGCTTGCATTTGAGCGTGACTGTGTCAGTGTGCAATAGTTTAAAACAAACAGAGCAAACCAGTAAAAAAACAATGCAAGTGGGAGAAACACTGAACAAGGTCCAAGTAATGTTAAAAAAATTCCCAATTTTATTAGCGCTTTCGGCGAGGTCAGTGCCTCCCCTTTTTCAGATCTAACTATATCAGATAATTGCCAAGGCCCCCCCTCTTACATCTACTTGCCTTTGTTGTAGTATAATAAATTTAAACTTATGATTGGGGAACACAATGATGTGTCTAGCTAATGCATTTGTTGTGTCTCTTTTACTAATGGCATATTGATGTTCATAGATACGCTGCTTAATTTTCCTCTATGTTTTACCAATGTAAAATGCAGCACATTGGTCGCAGCAGGCTGTGTAGATTACTCCCTTAGTTTCACAATTACAACTAGAAACAGATGAGATTATGTGGCAAATAAGAACAGTGGCCCATACTTTTCCAGGCCTCAATGAATATGTTTCTATTAAAAGCATTTTGAAATGTTTAGCCCTAAGAAGGTAAATGACACACTTTGTATTGAAAACATAAGATACAATACTTAAATATAACCACATTAGTTTTAAGGAGGTTAGTTCCATGTTCACCTAACTATGAAAAAATCCTTTTAACTTCCTATTTTTAATCCAACTATTAAGGGTATTATGCTAGTAATTTTTTATACACATTATGTTAGTTATTCCATTTTAATGGGTTAGTGAATAGTTTAAAATAATTTTATCCAATTGTTAGTTTATGGTTTTATAATAATGTTATCTGATATAGTTAGATCATAAATTATAAATTAACTTTATAATATGTACATTATATGGTGGCACGAATACAGTATATGATAAGTAGTGCCACGCATTATCTGTTTTTAACAGCTACATTTTCATGAATGGATTGTCAAATATCTTTTATCTAACCTTTTCTTACTGTCGAGTTAGTTTTGCAATTTTGTTTTTATTTACATGCATAATTTGATTATGAGCGATAATTAATGTTTAGCATTACAATATCAATAACATTAGCATAGCTTATAATATGGCATTTATATTTATATTAACATATTTTTATATTTTGACTTAGTAATGAGTGTTTTTTGTATATTGGCTTTTTAAGCACACAAGAACTGGTTTATAATGTGTGTCTCTTTAATGATAGTTTAAGAGAAATTATTCAACTTGATTAATTGTTTTGAATTTAGTATAAAAAGCTTGTTAATTAGCTGGTTTGTTATCTGAAGAAGAGGAGACACTGACCTCACCGAAAGCACTAATAAAATTGGGAATTTTTTTAACATTACTTGGACCTCGCTCAGTGTTTCGCCTGCTTGCATTGTTTTTTTATCAGTGTGCGATAGTGACAAACTTTAGGGTTAGGGTGTGGTTAAGGTAAGTGTGTGATAGTGACGGACTTTAGGGTTAGAGTGCGGGTAAGGTAAGTGTGCGATAGTGAAGGACCTTAGGGTTAGAGTTTGGGTTAAGGTTAGTGCATAGATAGTTGTGTATGTAAGGTTTAGTGTAGGTTTATAAGGTTTTTGGTGTGCTTGTGTTGAGTGTGTGTTTTTCGGAACAACAAATTTTTTTCCCCGGGAAAAATTCTCTGTTCTGATGTTTTGATGTTATCACATTTCGATCTTCCAAGTTCGAACTTCTGGAAGTTCGATTATGTGATAGGAACCCTATGGCAGTTACTAAGCTGTTTGTATTCTTTCTGTGCTGATAATTCAGGCAGTTGGGAGCATGTTTTGTTAACTGTCGGGATTGTGCTTTGTCGGGCATGTCAACTTTCGTGATTTTGCACTTTCATTCTTGTGGTGCCAGTGATCTCGTTGTCGGCCTTTTGAGCTTTCAGTCTTCTCATGTAGACGCGCATATATATATATATATATATATATATATATATAGAGAGAGAGAGAGAGAGAGAGAGAGAGACACACACACACACACACACACACACACACACACACACATATATATATATATATATATATATATATATATACATGCATGTCTACATATATACAAACACACACACACGTATATATATATATATATATATATATATATATATATATATATATATATATATATATATATATATATATATATATACATGCATGCACACACACACACACACACACACACACACACACACACACACACACACACACACACACACATATATATATATGTGTGTGTGTGTGTATATATATATATATATATATATATATATATATATATATATATATATATATATATATATAAATACATTTCCCCTACTGTTGAATGACAATGCTGCTATCTATACACACATATATGTATACAGTAGTAAGTGGGTGCAAAATGGACAGTTATGTCTGGTGTGAAATCCATGTTGGGAACATATTGCTCTTGTTTGTGAAGGTGGGACTGGTATGTTGGGGAAGGATAGTAGGTATATATGGGGAGGTAGGTTGGGTTGGAAGACAGAAAAGACAGCATACAGGGGCAGTATATGACATATGTGGTGGGTAAACACCTTGGATGGGGAGTGGTGTTTGGAATGTGGAAGCCCATGAGCCCCCCCATATGGAAACAATGGGACCAAGGTCCCCACCCATGGGCAGTCACAACTGCACCTTCACGGCCATGAAGGTGCCTGAGCTGGGGGCTGAGCAGGAGGAGTATGGCGTGATTGTGTACTGAGGGCCTCAAGGTGGAGCTCCCTATGCACCAGACCCTGGACCTGACTTTGTGTGACAGGATCCTGTCTGTGTGTGCTCCCAGATAGGGAGTGAACACCATCCCCTGAGGTGGTTCCACCTGAAGGTAGTGCAGGACCAGCAGATGGTGAGGTCCCGGGATGGGACCCAGATGTGCTGTGGCCTGGTAACATGACCAGATGAGGTGGGGGAGGTGGTTCTGGTGGGAACTGTCTTCCCAAACATGCAATTGTGTCACAGTTATAGAACATATGTGGGTATTAATAAACCACACATTCCAGGATTATGTCTAACAGCATGCATAGATATCCCCATTAACACAAAACACCAGATTTAGAGCAGTCACATAGCAAACAGAACACATGCATATATGGAACCATAGTGGTCCTTACAATGGCATGCAGATGACATTTTTCACAACAGGCCACCAATGATAATGTTTCAGCATGGAACATGACTACAAACACATTGCACAAATTGTTGTACAATATGATATATGTCACAACAGTAGGTTTGCTGTAAACATAACCGTTGAGTTGTGTGTTCAGATTATTGTTGCAGATATGGTGGGGGGACAAAGATGTGTATTAACAGCCATTATATCCTTGCAGTATGAGGTCCTCAGACCTTTTTTCCTCTTTATATGTTTCAGGCACCATGTCATGGGAGCGCTTGTCAGTGTACTGTCCCCAGGAGAATGAGGTGATTATACAATACCTGGTGCAGCACTACCACACCCTGTTTGGATGTACAGCCCATGATCTGCAGGAGAGGACCGCCTTGTGGAATGAGCTCTTCCACAGGGTAAATGATGTCAGCCTGCATAACCACAGTTATGAGCAGGTCTGACATCGGTGCACTGACCTACTCCGCCTTGCTCGTCAGCATGCTACTGTGGTTAGGAGGGACCAGCTAGCCACGGGGGAGGGGTCATGCCATCCAGCCCCCTGACACATGCTGAGGAGCTCCTCACCAGCTTTGGGGCACCTGCCCGCCTGCAAACACAAGATCCTGTGGATAGCATTGTGGAGGTGGGTGTTACCCACACAATGGATGAGGAGCATGCAGGTAAGGCCACAGGGCACATCAGTAGACCACTGTTGCTTATCCATCTCCATCTGTAGAGTTTAATCATGCATATGTGAGATGAAATATATATGGTCTGTTGCTGCATTTTAGTAATAAACAGATGTGCATAATCTGTAGTATTGTGGGTTTGTACTGTTGATGTACTGTAATGCTGCTCCCACCCTGTACCAATGCCACAGGTGTGGCTACTAACACCACACCTCTCACACAACTATGTAGGTCCCTCTGGTTTACTTTTGGGGCAGCAGCCTGTAACTGGTGAGTATGGTGCTGTTTGTTCAGGTTTGCCAATACACAGGCCATGTTATGGCCATAGTATTTGTCATGCATACATTTAACACACCTACCCATAATGCATGCTGTACATGTTCACTTATTGTTGCTGTTAACTGCACTGCATCACAGTGGTCACCATGGTGGCATATCTGAAGGGTATGTAAGAGTCCTGCAATATAACTAACAACCTGTCATTGCAAGATGTGTGCACAGAGATGAACATAATGGTGGGACAAATGGCCTACAGTAGGAACATGTCTGTAACATCACCCTTATACAGTGCTACAACAGTGTATATACCACTATTAAAATGGCAACTGTTACAGATCTACACAACAGCATATCGCAATACCACATTCCGCAACCCTTACAACCTGTAATGTGGTCCTAACATGAGCAATGAATGTGTAATATGGAATCCTATGTTAGGACAGCAAATATGGGGGCTACATACCTTAACAAATACTGGAAGCATATGTGTACATACACTCCAAATAACATATTGTGGAAGCAGCTTTTGAGGTACTGTCAGCATTCACTCTTCATGAGTATGGACCTTCCAGCAAGTACAGGTCCTCAATGTCGCACCAAGAAATGGTCTGCTGTCCAAGCCGTTTGTCCATTAAATATGCCCACTTACCTGCAACAGAGGCAGACGTGGCTTGCACACATCTTACAAGCCATGGAATGGATACCATACCCAACAGGTAGCATGCAGGAGTGGGACATGTAGCCTTACCTCACCATTGCATATACCATGGCAAACAGTGCAGACAGTCATGTATGTGGCGGGGATATATGGGACAAGATTAATGTAGAAAGTAAACAGATAGCTATCCAAGACAGATGATGACACATGCTGCAAACTGGTCATGCAGACTGCCTAGTAACATGCTGCAACACTGAGGGAGTTGCAGGAATGTCTAGCAAGTATTGGCTGTGCTGTACCTGTGTCGACAATCACCTGGACTCTGCATAAGTGTGGCCCATGTGTTTGGGTAATCAGATGGGACAGTTGTTCCACAGGAAACATCAGCCAGGGCTCTCTACAGGTAGCATATGCATAACATCAAAAGTCCTCCAATGGCATGTGTTGCAATGTGTACTGGTGTACCAAGGCCAAGTTGGAAACCTACAGACAGTATCAATTAAGATACATGTACTGCACAACCAACACCTCACCCCACCTCACCCCCACCATCCCCATCTGTACCTTGCCGGTGCCAGTGTACACATGTATGTTTGCCATTCATTAGCAGGGACTAGGCTGGTTCACATGGTGTTCAGTATTTGGGACACTGCAAAATAACACACATGTATAGCCCATAGTTGTCAAGCATCTGCAAAAAGGCTGATGATGGGGAGGGGGTGTCATCCTGAAACACAACAGTGAACTGAAGCAGACATCCAAAGCTCGCTAAGAATAGCTGTATCTGCACACAGTCAAGGTCATGAACTGTGGCAGACATAACCCTGACTCCACAGCAATAGTGACGGCACTGTGTGACCTCCAAGGGCTGTGCACATGAGTTGACCTTGCAATCATGCAGAGTTGGGGGACATGTGTAGGGCAGAGTGACCCAATACTGGAAAATGCAGATGGCCCATTCTAGTATACCCCTTCCAGGAATAGTGACTGCTGTAGTACACTTAATAGTTGGTGCAACAAACCATCATGATAAGGGTGTGCACACATACGCACCCACAAATTGTATGCATCTCAATCAGCATCTGCACAGCTAACACATTTGTTTGATACTGCATTTGATTGCACAGGTCATATGTCACATATCAGGTTCATGTAATGTTAACATATGCAGTAATGTGGCCCCATGGCATATCAGGGAAGAGGATGCCATGTCAATAAGGGTGTGTACACTCCCCATATCCACAGTAAGGTTTGAAGGTTGTCAGTGTAATTGTATTTTATTGGCCGTACATGCACCGCTGATGATGAGATCTGTAAATCAGACATCAGGCATTCACAAATGACATCTGTCCACATATCATCCCAGGTATGTGTTGGACAAACACATAGGGGCTGTGAGCAGCAGAGCAAAAACAAATGACACACACATATACACATTCAGCAATGGTGTGTACACCTGTGAGATATGGTGCACAGTACATGCCAGGGTGCTGAACAGGTGCACAGCAATACTGTGTACATGGGTGCAGTGTGTTCCAGTGGAAGGAGCATCACCTACTAACACAACCCATGCATCACAGAGATGTATAATGTTGGTAACAGGGATTGACTATAGCTGCATGCCATATGTCATGCATGTTGACAGATGGGTAATGAGAGGTCTGTGTGTAATATCTTTGTGCAACCTAACCTGTAAGTGTGTGTGTGTGTGTGCTTAAGCAATGATGTACAGATCTTAAATTGCATTTCTTGTTTTCCCCTCACAGGTGGCAATGTGGGTCAGGGTCCCTCCTGCAGGAAAACTGATGTTAGTGTCCATACAGACACTGATAATAATGATAGGTGTGTTGAGACATAGGCAGGGTTGTCAGTGGTTGAAGCTGCACCATCGTTTGACATCCCACTGTTATCCACCCCATCCCGCACACAGTCAAATTGCCTATACATACCCCATCACCAGTGGCCATAGATGAGAGACAGTTGTCGGGAGGTGGCATGGCACATGTGTCTGGACACAGCAGCCATAGTCGGATGTCCTGCAGGGTACCACACAGGCAGATGTACAGGGTGCTCATAGGAGGGCTGCTGGTCATTATGTCCCTGGCAGAAGTGCCACATCTGGTGCCACCAGACGCATGTTTCAGGCAATCATGGAGGCACAGGCACATATGGAACTTTATACCAGACAGGGTCTGTGGCTGCAGAAGGCTACTCATTCAGCTGTTATTGACAACATCCGTGATCTTGCAGGCACCCACCATTATTTTGCAGAGGTCATGGATAGACAGTTGGGTGAGATGGTAGGAATCCTTGACAGTGTAATGTATGTGCTTGAGCATATGGTGGGAGTAGTGCGACGGCCACATGGATGTAGGCCAGCAACACCAACAGCTGGAGGTCGATGTCGACATGCAAGAAGTCAGAGCTGCTCCTGTAGTGGCAGTACCAACCACAGCACTGCAGGGGGAGTGCTGTCCACACCACAACACAGCAGGCCACATGCACATGGCCCTGGCCAGTCCCAAGAGGGACCTGGATCCAGCAGACATATGTCATCATCAGGGGAGAGTATCATATCGTGGCTTGTATCTGGTGGTGCCCCTAGAACCACTGGCAGGCACAGTTCTCATGTCCATGGCCAGCGACGGTGACCTGCACACCCTGCCTGGTACAGTCTGCAGCTGTCCAACAAACCTCTGTATAGGACAGCCACATGGCAGAACTGTGTGCACACACACACACACACACACACACACACACACACACACACACACACACACACACACACACACACACACACACACACACACACACAGCTACGGCAACCCCATGCCTACACACAACATCACAACAGTCCAATTAATAATTAAACCCCCTCACACATGCACATGCTGTCAAACGTATGGCTCAGCCTAGGTCTCTGGCAAACCAACAACACACCCTGTGCATATGATGATACCTGTGCCACATCCCTGTCATCCATAACATCAATGCAGGGACACGCTAATATGGTTCTGATGGACAGGGTGACTGTACTACTGTGTACCAATGTAATGCTGTGTAACATGTTTCCAGCACTAAAGTTTAATACTTACATGTCAGGAAGTGTAGCTGTCCAGCTATGATGCATTATAGCTGTTATTAACACTGAGTGATTGTGATCTCCATAATGTATTCCATGTGTCAGCAGGATGTTGGTCTGCTGTTGTTTCCTACAAGGGGTATGGCACTGTGCTGACACCTTAACTGTGCTATATCCTAGGTACAGCTGAACACATCACAGGTCTGTATAACAGTTACTACATGTGCCACATCCCTGATAATTCTGGGGGTGTATACAGGTGAGTGCATGGTGGCTGATGTCAGCAGCCCTTCTACAGTGGACAATGGCAAGTGTACTGAGTGGTACACACTACATGTTTGTGTATAACACACACAGAGGCTTTGGTGTTGGAGCAATACACAGAGAATACTGTACACATGGATGTATGTACTTGTGCAAGGAACCCATTTTAGCCTATGCAATTCCACCAAGACAGAATAGACACAACAACATATTGGGAAATAAGCAGTCTGCTAGTTTAATGTCACTGATGATGGTACTGGCAGGGTATATGTCCCTTACCCAATGTAGTGCAATCCTCAACTCAGTAAACATAAGTGTGCTGGTGTGGGTGGCACAGAACTACCCTTTGCAGGGTGTGAGGTGCTGTAGACAGGCAGATAGTGTGATTGACAACTACTTAACTTGTTAACATGAACAGTACAGTATTACAGCCAGCTACGCGGGTGTATAAACTCAACAATAAGTGCAATGATGGTGGCTGTGTTCACAAGAGCCACACCCAGATATATATACCAACCCCAGTATCACTGTGCAGCTATACAGTGGGGAAGAGGCCATTTGCACATCTACTACTATTTGTGATGGAATGAATTTCCACAGGATGATACCTGCAAAATGTTAGCATTTGCCAGGCAGTTCTCAGACTTATGACCTCATAGGACATGTATATTCTGCAAACTGAAGTAGATCCCTTCACATATACACACACACTCTTACTTGGCAACACTGAAAATAGAAACCCTGCCTAGATATGTAGTGCTACTGATGTGTGTGGCCTTAATTACACACACCACACAGCTTTTAGGATGAGGTGTGTTCCAGGTTACATGTTAAGAGAAGAACATCACCAGGCCCCCTACAGTATGGTAATGGGGGGGTGTACTGGTTGTTTATGAACAATGCATAGTGTGACATACTGTCATATACACATTGACAAACACATAACAGTCATACACACATCTGAGAGACCTGGGCTTATCAGTGCTAACTACTTTGTCAGTGTGTCTATTCTGTTACAGATAAGTTGCACACAGCACATGCATCACTGGGCTGGATAGTGTAATCAGTTACCTGTATGGTTGATGGTGACAGTGGTCTCCATACAGTGGAACATGGGACATGTACTGGGGGTGCCATGGTGTAAAGACAGTATACCCAGCACCCACGCCCCACAGTGGATATTGTACTCATTGAAACCCATGATAATACTCTGACATACCCAACATCACACATTGACCAGGCCTGCAATACATCCCCTTGTCTATCTGAAGAGTGCTACTACAGGGATATGCATCTAAAGCACCTGCCACAGGGATAGTAGGGTGATGCATTGCATGGCTCTCCTACAGTCAGCAACATCACTGTCCCTATTACTGTGTGGCAAGGTGTATTGTAATAGGAGAATGTGGCCGCAGAATGCTGTATCCTACAAATATACACTCTTGCACACATACGCACACTTGCCAGAACTCAAAGGGTATCCCATGCCTATCAACTAGTTTGTACAACAGTGTTGTGCTGGTACTGCAAGCTCTAGGTAGCCCATAGTGTGAAGAGTGCAACAAGGTACATGTAATGTCCATTACAGCAGCACCCACATCTAACTATGGCAATGGGGGGTGTGGTGGGTGTGAAGGACCTCAGGGTATTATCAACTAATGGTCTACAAACACACAGACACTGTTATTTTCAGTAATGCACAGGTACACATTTGTCAGTACTGGGGTCCATCAGTGCAGGTGTTCATAGGTGTGTATCAGGATATTGTCCATGGAGAGATGGGAAGAGTAGGGGATGTGTGTACAGTGGTATCATGCCACCTGCCATTTGCCAGCAGGCCATTTATCAACAGATACCAAGGGGGTCATCCTCAGGGCGAGAGTTACATGCAACATCCAATCATCTGGTTGCCTCTTGCAGAGAGCCAGTGGGGTGCTCCAGTTGACATGTATGCAACATGCGTTACATAACATGATCAGTGTCTGTCTTGGAGACCTGTACCCAAGCATGTTCTGTTGACTGCGGCAGTGTAGTTGAAGTATCCATGGCATGTGGTGCATACAGGGTGTGGATTCCAAGCTGTGGCATTTATAACACAGCTGGGCAGACATGTCAGTGTCACTCAAGCATAGATTGCCTATAAGCAGCCAAGATAGAGTCCTGACATCTGCACATCTGTACAGAGGACAGACAGACATAAGCTAGCCAGCTGGTTATGCAGTAGGATGACTGTGTTGACAGATAGATGTCTGACACTGATAGGTATGCCATTACTACATGACAGCAGCCATCAATGACATGTCCTATACGGTTTACCTTTATAATGTCGGTGGCCAGAATGTTGAACCCGCTTCCACGAACACTGAGCTGCGACTTCACAAAACCTCGAATACTGAATTTCCGAACTGCAAAATCTCACCCCCCTTTTTGACCCATGTTAGAACTTGTTTGTAGGTTTGGCGTGGTCGGAAATGTAGAAATTTGAGTTTTTTTCAAACTTTTGAAGTTTTCACGGTTCCGTTTCACGGAAACGGTTCAGTGATGTGGCTGTTTGGTAATACTTGATCGACATTATAAAGGTAAACCGTCTTATACACTCAGTAATTTACAGTTAATATCCACATGTCAGATGAATATCCAATAGGAAATACTTAATGACACACAGCTCACACACCAAGAACATGACAGTGAGGACTCAGAGTCCATCTTTGCATGTAGGGGTGTTTGGTTCCAGTACTACAATCTGCAATCTACTCTTACTTGTGAAAGAGCTGTCAACAGTAGTAACGTAATGATACACTACATGCCAGTGTGACTACATATAACCTGGGATACTACCCATGTATGTAACACATTCAAATGGAAAAGAGTGTTATTCAAGTCATATATACTCAGGTGTCCCATACAGTAGACTCACACCCCTTGCTACTGTAATGACAGCACATAGACACATGTTATGTACATGGAATTAAATACAGTTATTAAAAATGTCATTACCCTACTATTTTATCAGACTGGAATATGATCAGGCTGCTCATATCTGCCTTAACCACTCTGTATCCAACAGCCTTTGTTCTGCCTAGCAAAATAATAAACAGCTCTTGAACCCAGGACCCTATACACTACACTTACAGCACTTAACCACTAAGTCATCACAGCGGTAATGATATTTGATGTTTTTTCCAATATATCTGTCAGTATACATGCTGAATAGTAGTGAACAACTGTTTTGACTTCTACAATGTTTCATAGGTTCATAGGTTCATACTAGGCTATCTGCCCTAGGGCACTTATAAGCTTAGCCAGAGTGTGTTTGGCTTTCGCCACCCATTTTAAATGAATTTTGCTATGCCCTTTTTTGAGGTTAGTATACCGTGCCTCTGTCTAACAGTGACACAGAAGTGATACCAGGGGTAAACCTACTATCTCCCATCCACTCATAAAGATTCCTCTTCAAGAGAGTCAATGAGGGACTCTGCCTAACCTAGACTGGGATTTTATTCCAGAGTGAAGGGAGCCTCTAGGTTATGAATCTGTCCCTCCAGCATGTCCTATTTATTTCAGTGCTGAGGTTCAAGTCTCTCGAGTGCGTAGCTCAATGGGATTTGGATTTTCTGAGGTGCAGCATGTCCATTAATTCCAGGTTGGACATGGCTTTATACGTCAGGCACAGATCGCCTCTGAGCAGGTGGTATGCCACTGAGTAGAGCTGTTGTTTCTTTAACCAGGCAGCATATGGCATCTGTTTGAGCCCTTTGATTCTCTTGGTGAGGTACTTTTGGGGTCTTTCCAGTTGCTGCAGGTGTCTGGTAAGGTACATCCCAAAAGGGGCATTGTACTCAATTATGGGCCTGATGAGGGATGAGTAAAGAGGCACGATGACCTCCCCTGATCTAGATGTGAATCCCTTCATGATTAGGTGGGCTATATAAAATGTTTTTCTAACCACTTTGGCCACGTGGTTGTCAAATGAGAGATTGCTATCAACTTGGGTCCCCAGGTCCCTAATTACTTCTTCCATATGTAATGGATTACCACCTATGTAGTAATTTGTGGGAACTTTGTTTTTGCCAGAGGGGATGACTATACACTTTTTGGCATTTAGCTTGAGGTCATGGCTCTGGCACCAGTTGTCTGTTTCTATGAGGCCCTTTTGTAGGATGCTTGTGTCAGCTGGAGAGTCTATTATGGTGCCCAGTTTGCAGTCATCTGCGAACTTGGTCAGCCACAGTCCTTCTGTGTTAGCCTGTACCTCCGAGAAATATATACCGAACAAGAGAGGTCCCAGGACTGAGCCTTGTGGGATGCCACTTGTAACTGGTTTGGAGTCTGACATGGCTCCAGCAATTCTAACCATGTGGGTTCTGTCCTTGAGCCAGTTTGCAACCCATCTAGTGACATAGGGGTTTATATTTAAGCTGGTGAACTTATCTATAATGCCCGAGTGGGGTATTGTATCGAAGGCTTTTGCAAGGTCCAGGTAGGCTGTGTGGACCACCTTCCCCTCGTCAATGGCCTTGGTGACTGTTTCAAAGAAATCGACCAGGTTTAAGAGGCAGGATCTGCCCTTAACAAAGCTGAACTGGGCAGGATCCAGTGTCTGTAGGTCCCCAATATCTTTATTTATGGGGACCATGATGATCCTTTCCATAGCTTTGCAGACCAAACTAGTCAAGCTTATGGGGCGATAGTTTCCAGGATCCATTGAGGCACCACCTTTGTGGAGAGGGACCACTGTTGCTGTACGCCACTCTTTGGGTACATATCCTGCAGTAAGGCTGAGATTGAACAGTAGTTTTATGTTTGGGTTTAGTTCTTCTTGGAGTTCATGTAGGATGCAGCCTGGGGCACCGTCTGGTCCCATTGATGCTGTATTTTTTGCTTTGGAGAGGACGGCTCTTACCTGAGCATCTGAGATGTCAGGGGGGCAGCACTCTGCTGGGATAGATATTTGCCCTTTTGGTGGGGAAGGGGGGGAGAAGTTTGCACTGAACCTGTCAGCTAGGATGTTGGCAATGTCTGTGGGTTTGGTGTATTTTTTTGTCATTTTGGACTAATTCTGAGCATATCTGGGAATTCCCACCCAGGTTCCTAACATAACTAAAGAAAGCCTTGTGATTATCCTTAGTGTCCTGTGCAATTTTTCTCTCAAAGCTGGCCTTAGACGGTTTTATGAGTGCCCGTAGTTTTTTGCTAATACTGATCAGAGATGCCTTCCTTCTTTGGGATTTTGCTCTATCATGTAGTAGCTTCCTCCTTCTATTGTATAGTTTGTTTATGGCTGGGGTCCACCAGACAGGACGCCTAACTTTGGACTATTGGGTCTTGGTTTTATTTGGGATTGCATGATCCATGCATTCCTGAAGGTGTTCATAGAATGCGTTTATAAAGGATTCTGCGGTCTGGGCCGTATTTTCCACAGGCCCGGGGGCTTTGAAGGATTCCACCTCGGTTTTGAGGAGTGTGAAATTTGCTTTAGAGAAGTTTTTCACTGTGGTTTTCTGGGCAGGGGCTGGGGTCGGGATGTGAATATTTAGTGAGATTAGTTTATGGTCTGATCTTACCAGTGAGGGATACACTTCTGGTCTGAAGCATAGAGTCCCCATGTTGGTGATGATCAGGTCCAGTATGTTTTCCCCTCTTGTGGGAGTGGCAACAAGTTGTTCCATAGCATTTGAGTTTATAAATTCTAGGAACCTTTGGGCTAGGGTGTTGGAGCTAGAGTAATGCTCCCAGTCTATGTTAGGGTAGTTGAAGTCACCCAATATAATGGTGTTTGGAGAGACCTTCATATTTTCCAGTGTTCTCAGGAAGGCCGAGGGGGGTTCCTGGGTTTGGGAGGGTGGTCTGTAGCAGGCTATAAACTGGAAGGCAGTTTTACCCACTGTTAGTTGCACATGGATAGTCTCTGATGCTTCGTGCTGTGCCACCAACCTGGAGGTGTGGGTATCTTTGTGAATATTGATACTCCCCCTCCTTTTGTGGTTCGGTCCAAGTTTTGGGGCCGAAAAACATGGTATGAGGTATAACCTGGTAGTGCTGGGGTGCTCTCGGGAGCCTTGAACCAGGTTTCTGTTACTGCACAGATATCGATGTTCTCCATGCTAAGAAGAGTTTCAAGTGCATGCATCTTGAGGTTTAGACTTCTGGCATTGAGTAGCATTACTCTTAGTTTCTTATCCCTTGTGATACCTATGGAGGTGGGTTAGTCTTTTGAGCCTTGCCTAAAAAAGGCACTATGGGGGTGGCAAGAGCCTTTGCCAATATCCGAAAGCCCAGGGGTGACAGGTGCAAGCCATCCCTAGCGAAGCATCATGGCTTGTCGAGCATGTCATCCCAGGCAGACAAGCATTGGATCCCCTTTGAATGACACCAATACTTAAGCCAATTGTTGAAATTGATCATCTTGTCTTCATATTGTGGCATCATTCTTGGTGAGGGTAAGATGCTACTCAAGGTCAGGGTCATACCGGCCTGGGCTACATACTCAGAGAGCTCCTCTATGTCTCTTTTCATGTAGTCCAGGGAGGTACATCTCAGGTCATTCACACCAGCATGAACAATGACTGAGTCATATTTGTACTTGCCTTGGAGTGACCTGAGTGCTTGTGTTATGTGCTGGA